>NW_027368691.1:0-48075 GCF_046119375.1 Phyllobates terribilis | reverse complement strand
GCAAAGAAGAAAGTACTAATCCTCATTCTTAAGTTCCCCAATGTGTAAAATGGTGCATAAATTAGTCAAAGTTAGGGGAGCTTATCATGCTTAACAAGGTTACCTCAATCAAGTGGGAGCATCCCTAGTAGCAATCTCAAGTGTAAGAAGGGAAATCGATTTAGAGGCTCAATGAAGATGTCAGCTAGATGTTCCTCTTTTCTACATAAAACAAGCTTGATGTTCTTCTTTTCTACATGATCCCTTAAGAAATGGTGCCTTACGTCGATGTTTTTGGTCCTCGCATGGTGTACAAGGTTCTCAGACACGTTGATGGAACTTGTGTTGTTGCATCTGACTTCTATAGTTCCTAGCTTGACTCCATAATCTACAAGCTGTTGCTTCAATCAGACTACCTGAGATGCACATGAGGCTGTTGCAATGTATTCAACTTCCGTAGTCGAGGTCGCTGTGCAATTTTGCATCCTAGATCCCCAAGAGACAAGTGAGGGGTCTAAGAACTAAGCCATACCGGATGTGCTCTTGCGATCAACAAGGTAGCCAGCATAATCTACGCCCATGTACCCAATGAGCGAGATAGAGCCACCTTTAGTGTACCACAGATAAAGATTGTCTGCGCCCTTAAGGTAATGTAGTATCCTTTTAATATTTACGAGGTGGCTTGCTCGAGGGTCGCTTTGGGCTCTTTCACATAAGCTCACTGTGAAGACAATGTCTGGACGGGACGATGTAAGGTCTATGAGGGAGCCAACCATTCCTCTATAGTTAGTCTACCTTTTCTCCATTTAAGGTTGCATCAAGCTTGGTTGTCGTGGAGATATGAGTAGGGAAGGGTTTGCTGGAGTCCATTGAGAACTTCTTCAATATCTCCCTTAAGTACTTTTGCTGGTGTATTTGGATCCCATCCACCTTATGTACAACTTGCAATCCAAGAAAGTAGGTAAGCTCACCTATGAGGCTAATATTGAACCTTGAGCTCATAGTTTCCTTGAACTCGCGAACCAGATCTTCATTAATTGATCCAAAGATAATGTCATCAACGTACAACTGTACTATAATGATATCCCCCTTGAGCTCCCCTATAAAGAGTGTCTTGTCCACTGTCCCTCGCCTATAGTTGTGCTTGGTGAGGAAATTAGATAGACAATCATACCACACTCTAGGTGCTTGCTTCAAACCATATAGTTCTTTGTCGAGGGTAGAACACATGGTATGGTTGAGCTTTGTCTTCAAATCCTAGAGGCTGCTTCACTTACACCTCTTCATTCAAAGATACCATTTAAGAAAGCTGTCTTGACATCCATCTGGTGTAGCTTGAAATCCTTGATGGCGGAGAAGGCATCAACAAGTGACAAAGGCTAAAGTCGCCTCGCCTTATCAAAGAAATCCAAACTACCCACTATAGAGTATAGCGGTAAGTAGGAGTTGAACGCAAGGGAGCAAGCTTTCCTTGCTAAGTTATTATGTGATTTTCACGTAGCAAAAAGGGGGGGAAGGTTGGTAATATGAAAACACAAGTAACACAAGTAATGAAGAAGAAATTGAGATTAAAATGGTTCACCTATCCATTCTAAGCAATTGGCATGGTTAGTGGATCATAGATTCCTAATAACAATTGTTCTAATAATATTTGATTAGATTGTCCTACTCTTTGTTCATAGCTAGTAACTAGTCCAAATAGTCCTAGAAACCCTAATTGTCGCTACAACCAAGGAAATCCCAAGATTTAATAGCACAATCGCATAAAGTTCAAAGATAAGTAGGTTCATGCAATACCATTGACAAATAGTCGGTACTTGACATGAATCTGATCTCTACCCTAAAATCAATCACAAATAGTTCATGAAGAGAGAGTTTGCTACAAAAGGTTTAGATTCTTCAAATAGAATTGTCTAAACCTAGCAATATGAAGAATATCAATTAACCTAGTTCATGACTCTAGAAAAATCAATATAAATCAATCACAAGTTTAAGTGCAAGAGATCAAAGAACAAATCCAAAGATAAATAAGAACAAAGGGAAAAGAACCTTACCACAATGACCCAAGTCAAGAGCTAGAACTTCAAAGTGAACACAAAAAGGGTTTAGTTCTCCATCGAAACAAAGTACAAGATTTGAGAGAGTTTTCTTGGATTACACTTGTCAAAAATTAGATAATAGAAAAACAACCTAAGAACCCCTTAAAAACCTCTCCCTAAAATGGAATTTTCTAAACTCCCCCTTTGACCCATTAAGAGCTAGGAGTTACATAAGAATCGTCCAAATACAAATTAACTCCAAATTGACTATCTAGAGAAAAAGAGTTACAAAACATGGTCATAATGGAATAATTGGTCCGGGAGATCCGCGGGCGCGACAGGGGTGCCGCGGCCGCGGATTTGGTTCTGAGCTAATGGGTCGGCATGGTGAGAACCGCGACCGCGGCAGGCTGGCCGCGCCCGCGGTTTTGGCTCTGTAAGCATGTTTTCCCTCGGCTTCTAGCGTACTTTGGCGACTTCACTTCCGATGCCTCGTACGCTTCATTATATTGCCCAAGTGAGTGAAAACGCCCCTTTTTGCCGTCTTAGGTGCTCCTTTGGCGCCATCAAGATTGCGCCTATCAACAAGCGAATAGCTTCCAAGCGAGCTACATGAGCGTAGGTCTCGTTGTAGTTTATCCCCTCTTGTTGACTATAACCTTGAGCCACCAACCTTGCTTTGTTCCTAACAATATTCCCTGAGTCATCAAGCTTGTTCCTAAAAAACCAACACATGCAAATGATAGTCTTGTTGGGGGGCCTGGGGACGAGTCTCCAAACCTTATGTCGCTCAAACTCCAAAAGCTCTTCTTGCATCACCACTATCCAGTCTGGATCCAAGAGGGCTTGTTGGACGTTCTTTGGCTCAATGAGGGAAACAAACGAATGGAACGTAGCGAGATTGTTGAGATGTGAACGTGTGAAGACCTTGTCAGTGAACGTTGTAAAAATCTGGTTTGAGGGCTTGTTTGACGTTCTTTGGATCAATGAGGGAAACAAACGAATGTAACGTAGCGAGATTGTTGAGATGTGAACGTGTGAAGACCTTGTCAGTGAAGGGAGTAAGAATCTGGTGTGGAGGATGAGAACCCTTCTGCTAATAGTTGCGCGTGTTCATGGTGATAGCTTCAAGGAAGTGATCCATAGAAGCTGGAGTTGTCTGAGAAGAGGATGCCCCTGAGGAGGTCGCTGAAGCCGGAGGAAGGGTCACTAAAGCAGGGAGGAGGGTCGTTGAGGGTTCTTAAGCTGATGTAGCGTCCTTGCTTCACTAAAGTCATTTTTGAGGTTGCTGGAGCCTTGGGAGGTCGTCCTTTGTGCTTTGGAGGTCTCCTGGGCTGCGGTTGGGTCTCGTTAAAGCTTCTGGAGGGGGAGCTAAAGAGGACGTGGGGGTCGCTGAAACAGGTTGTGAGTTATTGTCAGCAATGGGAGATCCCACCTCACCTTCAACTTGACTTGTGCCCTCAGTGTTTGGTTGATCTGCTTCGGTGGTATCCACTTCTGGATTTTCTTGAGAGTCCTCTTGAGATGAGTCTGAGGTGGAGCTGTCTGCTTGAGCGCCATCATGCTGGGATGAGGGAGATTGGTGGGTGTCTTCATCATCATCACTCTCAGAGTCCAAAAGTGAAGCTGAGGAAGTGTGCTGAAGAAGACGTTGTTGAATAGGGGCCTCACCTGGTTCAGCTTCATCGTCCCTCGGGAACGGGTCACTCATCAAATGATACGTTGATTCTTTCCTCAGCTCTTTCGGTCCTCTTGTTTAGTACCATGTACGCCTTGCTAGAGGGAGAGTAACAAAGGAAAACAGCCTCATCATTACGTGCATCAAACTAACCCAAATCATCCTTACCATTGTTAGGCACATAACATTTACACCCAAATATGCGCAATGGCAGATTTGGTGTTTTGCCCTTGAGTAGCACATATGGTGTCTTCTCCAGAATCGTCCTTAGCATGGTTCGATTGATTAGATAGCAAGCTGTGCTTACAACTTGAGCCTAATAGTGTTGTGGGAGCCCACTAGCTAGAAGCATAGTTCGTGCCATCTCTTCCAGCGTCCTATTTTTCCTTTCTACAACTCCAATTTGTTGAGGTGTTCTTGGAGCTGAAAAGTTATGGTTGATACCCTTGTCCCTGTAAAATGTTAAAAATATCCCATTCTCAAATTCCAGCCCATGATCTGAGCAAATGGAACGAAGAGAGAGATCTAGAGACTTTTCAAGAAGTCGGACTAAGGATGAGAACTCTTCAAAAGCTTCATCCTTAGTTCTAAGGAAAAGTGTCCATGTGAAGCGAGAGAAGTCATGTACTAGCACATATATATATCGATTACCTCCTGTGCTTTGTATTGGAAGGGACCACAAAGGTCCATATAAAGTAGTTCAAGGGGTCACTTGGTGGTGACTACCTTCTTTGGGGGAGCTAGAGACTGGCGAGTGATCATGGCGTGACCACACTCAGAGCAGTGCTTCATGACATCAGGCTTAATCTATGGGAGTCCTCGAACGAGCTCCCTTGTTTGTAGCTTATGTAGGGGATGCAAGCTGGCATGTCCTAGATGCTGGTGCCAAAGGTTGGACTGCTCTTGGATGGTTGTTAAACAGAGGTTGTTTGAAGGAGAAAAGGAGTGATCAAAGAGATATGTGTTGTCAACCCTCTTACCCTTCATAATTACCTCTTGGCGTGAATCCTTGACCACACAGTCTGTTGTAGTAAATGTGACCTCATTTCTTCCCTTGGTCACATATCTGAGCTACACTTAGAAGATTGAACTTCAAGTTATCCACCAAGCTTATGTTTCTGATTTGAATGTCTGGTGTCAATTGAACGCTTCTAGTGGCCTTTATTCTTCATTCTTTCTTGTCCCCGAAGGAGTTGCTACCTCCTTCGCTTGTGTGAAATGAGAGCAAATATTAAGGGTCGCCGTTATGTGACACGAGCAACCATTGTCTATGTACCACTTGCTCCTCGCTTCAACCTGCAATCAAGAAGAATTAAGTTTTGGGGACCCATAGAAGCTTAGGTTTCATGGGAGGATTAGTAGAAGCGCATCTAGCTTTGTTATTAGGTGCGATTGGTTGATAATAAGAAGGGTCATTTCAAATCTAGAACCTGGTTTGGCTTAGATTTGTATTTAGCATGGGATATCTCTTTAAGCGCACTTTTATTCTCACATTCTAGCACGTTAAGGCCATTCTTACCACAGTGAGTACAGTATAAGTTGTACCTCACATAACCATATCTACCCTTACCTGGGCAAAAAGGAGCTTTCTTTTCCAGCTTAACATGCTGGGGTTTAGACTTAGTTTGCTTCATGTAAAGTTGGTGTGCCTTTTCCCCATGGAACAACCTCTTGGTGTCCTTGTGGTTCTCCTCGAGCGCTCTCATCTTGCTCTTAAGATATACATCTTACTCTTGAAAGACTTTAATTCTTTAGAAAGTGATTCAATCTTGGCAGTCATTGAGATAGTAAGAGGGATATCTTTTGAGCTAGATGTATCTTGCTCAGGAGTGTAGCCTAAATAGGGTCTCGCTCTAACAAAGACTATTTGGTTGCCAATCTTTGCGTCGATGGACTAGTTTAGTTTGTCCAGCTTATCCAAAATTGTATCAAGCTTAGTTAACACATTTGAGTCCAAGGGTAGCTTACTACTCTTGCCCTTACATTGTTCAAAAAACTTTGTAATGATAACAGTTTCAGCGTGCAACCTCTTAGAAAACTCAATTGTTTCAGCTCGTAGTGCACTGATTTCCTCAGTGTACTCCATGGCTTGAGACGTTAGGGTTTCATTATCTTCTATTAACCCTTCAAGCAAGTTAATAAGCTCCTCTTTAGGTTAAACACTGAGTTTAATAGATGATACCTTGACGGGTTCGTCGTCTTCTGAGTCCTCAAGCGCCATTAGAAACTTGCCCTTCTTGTGTTCACCAACGTCGAGCTCATCGTAAGAATCACTCCAAGTGGTGAAGAAGGATATCTTGGGTTCTTCTTTACTTGTGCTTGCAGCTACCTTCGGATTGGAGCATGTCTTGGCTAAGTGACCCTTTTGCTGGCAATTGTAACAGGTTACGTCACTAAGGTCCCTTTTGGTAGTTTGATCTTTCTTGAAATTTCCTTTATTCTTCAGGAATTTCTTGACCATCTTGGTCATCATAGCAACATCATCGTCCTCATCATCTTCAATGGAGGTCTCGCTGTCCAGCTTTTGAATAACATTAGTAAGCTTTAAAGCGGTGCCCTTGGATTCCTTTGCTGAGTGAGCGTGCTCTTGATCTTCGATTTCTTAGACCCTGAACTTCTCAACAAGCACTTCGACTGAGATTTATTTGGTCTCCTTTGTCATCAATATAATCTTCTTGGTAGTATCATACCTTTGATTGACTCCATGGATGAATGCTAAGGAGAGCGTCCATGGTTCAGTGTCAATTCCGGCGGAGGACATTTTATCTGCAAGAATCTGGAATCGAGCATGGTAGTTTGAGACAGATTCCGTTTCACCCATCTTGAATGAGTGAAATTCTCGCTGAAATTTGAACTGTCGGTTGTTCTTCATATCATTACTTCCTTGATTCATGTCGATCACAACCTTCCACATAGCCTGATCCGTAGGGATGCTCATGATCTTGTCCATGTCCTTGCGTTGAAGGGAATTTAAGATGAGCTGTCTCGCCTTTGCATTCTTTTCCATCATTGTATACTCAGCTGGACCCCAAGGCTTCTCAGTGGTTGCTGCAGACACTTTTTTCATTGCCATTTTCGATTATCATCCAACATTGATATTCTGTTTGTTGGATGTAGTTTTTGGTCATCGCCATCCACCACTCAAGATCTCCTTCGATGAGGAGATGCGGCTTGTTGAGCGAGATTCCGAAATGGTGCGAATTGTTGAGCTCTCTGTCTTGAGGCATTTTGAATCTTGATTGGAGGAGAACAAAAACAAAGAGAGAGGGAGATTCTTGGAGGAGAGCAAAACAGAGAAAGAGTTTCTTGATAAGATTTCTGCTCTGATACCAATTGTTGGATCGAGGGGCTTCTCAATAAAAAAGTCTCTAAGACTTAGAATTTGATTGAAATTATGGAAGAGAGAAGCTAAACAATGTAGAACAATAATCTTTCTTTCAAAGTGAGAACCTTCAATTCCTAATAAATCTAGGATAAAACTCACTACTAATTGTATTGATAAGGTCGCTTACAATGTGTTTTACAAAAGAAATTCAATCTTCTCTCTCTAGAACATATGAATTCTCGCCTTTCGTACAAACACTTTCTCTTAAGCTACCTTACAACAACTCTAAAAAACTCTCTAGAAATAGACAAAACAGTAACCTTTTACTAGTTCTGTCTTTCCCCTATTTATAGACTACGCTACATGCTAGCTATACATACAAATTAATATATAAACGTGTCTTAATTCCTATTGCATATCAAGAAGCCCTTTCTTGATTCTGTTGGACGAAGCAACCAAACCAATTACAAATCAACATGTCACCAATCACGCTAACGACTTATCCAGTGCGCTTGCAATTTGCTTGAACTGATTCCACGTGTACGACGTAAAATTCAGCTTCTCGTGCCACTTGCGTTGTTTAAAGAATCTTCATTTAAAACGTGCGCTAATACAAATGCATTTGAAACCGCGTTCTTTGTTGTTTTATGACAAATACTAGTTTCCAGCTTGTCTACACACTTCACTTGGTTTTGTTTTCTTCAGCTCGCCTAGCTCGCTGAAACAACTAGCTTGAAAACGTATCAACGACACTTCTATGCATTGTAAATCTATCAAGCGAGATTCATACTGTGTAAGCGAGACTTGTTAATTACCATATGTGTCATGTAAACTCTGTATACATTTGACTTCCAATAATGATTAAGTTTGTGATTATCAAAACTAGAAAAACCAAGTTAAGCTATCTCAGCTCAATTAAAAGATGAAATAAGAATTCAAAGTTTAAAAATTTGAAGTGCTATATGTTGCAATCTGATCAACACTTGTCTAAAGTTGTCATTCTTAATTTGCAGATCAATACTTGTAATAAGTTCTAATTTCACGATTTTACTCCTATTTCTCGAAAATTTCCAAAGATGTGGATTGTGAACTAGTCCGGATGATAATCATCAAATACTTCTTTTAAGAAGCTAAACTAAGTTGCTCCAATTAAGTATAAAAAGTAATCCCTATATGTTGTAAACTCGCATGGTTCAAGACATTTGAATCAAGAGATCCTCAAAGACCAGTTGAAGGTGTTACCTATGTTTCTCCTATTAGAATGGCGACAACTTATGACTTGTTACGTGGTCATTTAATTCTCATGCAGTAAAAACTCAAACTTTCTATACATTCAACCTTTGATGATTTTAATAAACAAAATATAAGTTTTAAAAACTTATATAAAGCCTATTAACTTAAATGGTAGAGCAAGTTTTTGTGCCTTCTATGAATTCATGGATGGAGTGAGCTCTAAGACATTGGTAGACTTAGTCTTTCAAATGTGATAGTTTTTTCAGTGTTGAGCTTTTTGATGAAGCATCATCTGTATCCTTAATTTTTATCTTTTATGGACCAATGGTCTGTTCTAGATTGAAGGAGTTCAAGAAGATCTCAAGACGTTCATAAATTATGCTTTGAATAAAGAAGAAGACAAGTCCTAAGAGAAGGTGATGATTCTAGTGAGACATGTTGCCTATGTCTAGTTTAATGCTTCTATAAACTTAGATTGTTTAGCCTATGCATGGATTTGTTTGTTTGATGTTATTTGGATTATTTATTAGTTTATTATAGTTTATACAGGATTGACATACGAACAATTAAAACCAAGTCCTTGCTGTATCTTTCTAGGATAAGTAGTTTTCCAATTTAGCAGTTTTTAAGTGAATTGTCTTCTTCCTTGTAGAGTTCGACCTATGAAACATAAAGGCCAACTCAAACACTTTCATAATAACATTTTCACTTTTATAAACACAAGAAAATCTTATGCAAAGCCGTGAATCTCATCTAAAGAATACTCTTCGTGTGGGTAATGTTGGTCACTTCAGGCACTAGCTGTTATTGTCTTTGTCAAATCCTTTCGGGTTTGGTGATTGTGAGCAACCAAGACAAACACTTTATTCTCCTAGTTTGAGAAAGATTCTAGGTTGCATGGAGTTATAGAAGACGGAGGTCGATAGGTCGTGCGACAAGGGTCTAGCGTTCTCGTCCAATCGAGGGTTCTTCTGGTCGTTCCTACTGATTCAAGTCCGAACTATCCATCACTTTCCGCTATCCATTTGTCTCACATCCTCCATTCCTAATTCAAAATGGTTTGTGTTTTTATTTTATTTTAGAGATTCGTTGACTAGATCTCAACTGAAGCGGCTAATCCTCGTATCAGCTTTACACTAATAAATATAGAAAATGATATGCGATGAGGGTTAGATAGGGATAAGGTAGGCTACATAGAGACATTATGTTTTAGGGATTAGAGAAAGGAGGAGAAAATTCAGAGGACGCAAGTCCTTTTAATTGGCTCTGAGACAATTCAAGGACTTTAGAGAGGTGGAGAATTCTAAATAATATTCCCTCGTATTAATTTGCTATATGTAGAATGCACATATATATATATATATACATGTCTAGAGTCAAGAAGGGTCTAAAGCCGTTACATAAAATGCCAAAGAACGGTGTCTACACACTAGTTATATGAAGGAGAGATGGAAATAAATATTTAATAATTTTGAAGAGAAAGAGAAAAAAGTAAGTTGGTTGATGTGAAAATAAAATAAGTCTAATAAAAAATCGATGTGAAAAAGATGGTTAAAGCTCAAGCAATGTGGTGGTTGCGAAAATTATCCTCGTAGCACATAATGCTAGTTCTAAATCCAACTACATGATCCCTTATAGTGTGGAAGTAGAGAATGACTACTAATAAGAAAATGAGACATTTAAATATGAAAATAATCAAGATAATATTATTTTTTTAAAAAATTTCAATTCTAAGATCTATTTTTTCGCACCTGTCATAAAATTTGCAAGAGAATTTCGTGTATTACTTTCAAAATAGGATTAAAACATCATTATTTTTTCATTCTGATTTTGTATTCTATCGATAGATTTAAAGATTACAATAACTATTTTAAACTAATTTAAAGTTTTTTATATGTAATGTCCTACACGTTTCTTAACTTTTTTTTTAAATTTAAAATAAACACGCTTGCTTTCGAACTTTATACTCCTATAATTCCTTATAATTATTTGCTGCACTTTACATTGTTTGTTGGTGAAAAGAATACATCACTTGTTGGTTGTTTGGTAGTACTAGTAATAAAGCATTTCTTTTGCATACATCCTAGGGATTCATGTTTTTAGTATTCTTCCGCTACTACGATTATGTAGTTTAATCGCATGCACTGATCGGGTCAATCTTTAACAAAATTCGCCATAAATTATTGGACTAGGATAGGGAAGTTGTCCCACCTTTATTAGGACCAAATTCGCTCCAATAGAAGAGCATAAACGAGTTTTTTTTTTATATAATGTCAAATATCGGGCCCCTTTTACAACCGGGTTCCACCCCCATCCTAATAGATTTATAAGGGGATGTCATTTGTCACTGTCTGGGTTCGAATCTGAGGTAAGAGGGAGGGGTTATAACCCCTCCACCACTCAGCTAGAGTGGTGCAGGCCTAAACGAGTCTTACTTTGGACGAAGTGTTCACTACTCCATAGTATATATTTTTGAACAAAATTTTACAAAAGATTTTTTTTAATAATCTTATTAAAGTATCATTGCAAAATATGAAAAACAATATCTAGAGAAATAAGTAACTTTAATATAACAATTACATAAGGGTAAATGTGGTAAAAGTAGAAAAAATTGATAAAATGACATGTATTTTTATTCAACAAAATTATTTTAAAATGACATATATCCGTATCCAGGTGGTGTAGTAGATTAGTCTCACCTTTAGTCGTATCTTGTGCACATCTTTTTGATTGTATGTGGGTCTGGCCTATGTCTTAATAGCTAGAAATCTGTGTTATGACTTATTATTATTGCACTATACTTTGTGTAAGAAGTGAAAAACTCTCTCCCTGACTTCTCTGACGACTGATTGTGATGGAGCTGTCGCCGCCCAGCCCTGCTTGCGGAGGATGCCCTTTCTTCCCAGATGGACATTGACTCGACTGGGGGACCACCCTCGCTTTCCTCTTTCCCTAAGCAATCTTGTTGATTCAGGTACTTCTAGTACCGAATATCTTCATTCCCCACCCTTGCCAAACTCTGCGCCTAGGTGTTTCAAGGAGTTGGTTGAGGGCTCGTATTCGATTTCAGCGCGGGGCCAGACTCTAAAGGAGCCTGATGCGTGGACTGCACGACCAGATCTTTATGATACTGATGACAACGTTGATGAATCGGAAAGCCCGGACAACCCTGACAAATACCCGATAGTAATGCTTGCCGTTGCAGACTCTAGGAAAAAGCTCTTATCATCAATACCTTTGACAAAGGTCTGGGTTACCTACAATTGAACCATAAACTCGATCAGAAGTGGAATCTCAAAGGGTCCTTCTCCTTGGTCAATGTCAAAGATGCACATTACACCATGTCGTTTTCCACTGAAGATGACTATGTGTACGTCCAGACCCATGGCCCTTGGATATGCAACGATAACTATTTAATGATACGCCGCTGGACACCTAACTTCGACCCTTTCAATGATTGCGCAAGATCTTTAACAGTGTGGTTTTGCATTCCCTGTTTGGGCATGGAATACTTCCTCGAGGGCTTCTTGAGGCGGGTCGGCCAACTTATCGACATTGTAGTCCGGATTGACTAGACAACTATCTGGGGAGACATGGGGCTCTTTGCTTGCCTTGGCGTGGAAATCGATATGTCCAAACCTTTACTTCCAAAGTTCCATTTTCGGGGAAGAACTTGGAATATCCAATATGAAGGTTTACAAATTCTACATTTTCACTGTGCAAAGGTAGGACATGTAGAAGAGGATTATCGACTTCATGTTAACACAGATCACCTCATTGAAAGTTCTATTGACGAGGTGTCGTCCTTTGTTGATAAGCACTCGGCGGAAGTTCCCCATGGTGTGGAATTTGGAACAAGGTGGTTAAGCCCATGCCGAAAAAACCCAAGCAATCTCAAGAGCCAAGTCAAACGCCAAGAAACACTGGAATAGCAAGGCCATCTCAACTGCAAATGTTGGATCTATATCTCTCCACGAGTCAAGTCTTCAACACGACTTGGAACTTGAGCTTGGGGAAGAGAGAGACTGTAAACGGTTGAAGCAAGATTTCACAAACAATGTGAGAACCCTAGATAAAAAATGATCCGGGATAAAACTCACACACTCAATTGTTATTACTTTTCTGGACGAGATTAAAAAGATTTTTCACATGTACATACGCTCTTGCTCCCTAGTGTTTGTGTATTCACTATCTCCAAATGAATAAAAACTCTCTAGCTCTCAACAAAGTGATAAGCCTTTCAATGTGTAAAACTCAAAATCCTAAACTAGTTCTACTCTTATCCTATTTATAGAGAAGCTAACACTCAACTTGCTATACTACAGCTATAAGCTACATATTAAACCGCTTCTTGATTTCATTGAACTAACTCTGCCACTTAACAAAGCATGTTAGATCAATTGACACGTGGTTGAGCTTGATCTTGTATGTTCAACTCGTGCTCACCATTGCAATATAAGCTAACACGTCTACGGTCCATATTGCTTTCTCTAGCTTCAACTTGTATCACATGCATTTTCCTTAATTCAAATTTATCATGTGCTCAAAAGCAAAATGTATTTTCTCCCTGTTTTAATTTTCTGGTACACGCTTCTCCCATTTCCTCTTCCTGGTTCGCTTATTCTCTTTTGTTAGTTTGAGCTGGAGCTGGAATGAGCTAGTTAAACCTTTCTGCTTGTTTTGATGATAACAAACTCAAGTATTTGGCGTCCTTTGTGTGTTGAAAGGTAACCATATATAATTTGAGGAGTTTTAGGTGTAGCTTAAACACAACCGGACTAGATGTGACCACTAATGGTCTAGCTTAAGGTCTAGCGGGGAAAGCTGAATCTTGCTAAGACGTAATAAGGTTTGAAGTGTATAAAATAAGAAGACAGAAGGTCTAGCTTTAAGCGAGCAAGTGTCACGTTAAGCTTGAGGATCAGGCTTCAAAAGAAAAGAGAAGAGATACACGTAATCAGATTAAAGCGAGTCCACGTGTAGAATCATAGGCGTGCGTCTAGGAGATTTGGTCCAAGAAGGGATGGTCGTTGAAGCTAAAACCTTAAGAGGAATTGAAACAACTAGAGGTTGTTAGGATTTCAACTTTTGGATAGTTGATGTACGAGGATTGCCAAGCTGGACAAATCAAGAGAAGCCCTGAAGGCACGGATTGCCAACGTGGATGCTGGACGTTCAATCCGAAGAAGCACAAAGTGATATGGAGAGTTGATGCATTTATGGAATAAATATGATCACGCGGATCGCTGAGGTGGTTGTCTTCAAATGCAGTGAAGTATAGAATTGATAGCTTAGGATTGTAAGTTAGAATTGCTATATAAGGCATGCATAGGAGTGTTGTTAGACACGAGTTTTGAGCATCACGATCTAAAGAGAGCAAAGCGATTAAACTAGAGAGAAAGCTAGAGGAAAGTGATAGGATCTTATTATATGGTGTAACTAGCGACTATTAGCTTAGGATTAGTGGTGTTTAGGTGCTTATTGAGTGGTATTCCCGGAATCTAGTATGATTGTTCACTTATAGATTTGCGGGATGCTCTTAAGCGTTATTATGTCATATTGTATTATGGAGATCCTATTTGTACTCACTCTTAGTGCATTTGGGACAGAGCTAGAGAGAAGACGACCACACCTACACCCATGGAGAGCTGAGAGGCAAAGCCGAGCTGCCTCGGAAGCTTGCAGAAGACAAAGACCAGTCCGAGAGAAGGTTTCAAGACGAAGACGAGCCAAGACGAAGAAGTCTCGGTCGAGACTTTGGAGTCTCGGTCGATAGTTTCCCTCGAAGAAGAAGTAGCGGTCATGACTATAAAGTAGCGATCGCGACTTTGCCTCGACATGGATGTAGTGATCGCGACCCAGAAGTAGCGACCGCGACTTGAGACGTTCCTGAGAGATTGGTGAAAATTAGCGACCGCGACCCTGAAGGTAGCGACCGCGACTTTTGGCGGACCCAGCCCAAATTGCAGATAAGATTTTATTAGTTTTTCCCATTTTATTCATTTATTTTTAGTTATTTTATTCCTTAGAGGTTGGACCCTATATATACCTCTAGTTTTTAGGTTAGATGAGATCTTTTTGCCACTTTACAATTAGTTCTTAGAAAATTCAGCCACCAAGAGGAAAGCTGCTACCTTTCTACCATCTTCTACCTTCAATCCTGGTTAGTTTATCCATCATCATGTATAGCTTTCTCTTGGATATGTCTGGCTAAGTTCCTACGAGTTCACTCTTAGGTTGAGGCCATTATTCTAGGAATTGTTTGTGAGAATTCTATTGTTTATGTTCTAATAATAATTTTAGCATTGTTTTATTTTCTCTTGTTCTTATTGTCATTGATTGGTATTGATTTTATCTAGGTGCGTAACTAGGTTGATTAGTATTCATTCATACTGCTAGGCTTGATAATTCGATTTCAAAAGTCTTGTCTTTTAGGTAGCAAACAGAATTAGCATAGACTATTTGTGAGTGCTTCTTTTGTAGAGATTATAAACCTGTGTCGAGTATCGGCGATTTGCCAATGGTATTGCATAGGCCTACATATCTTTGATCTTTATGATGTTGAGTAGTTGAACCTTAGGATTTCTTTGGTTATTGCATACAACAAGGGTTTCTAGGACTATTTGGACTAGTTGCTATTTACGAACAAAGAGTAGGACAACTAGATTATTTATTTAAAAGAAAATAACTTTATTAGAATTCGATGATCAACTTTCCATAAGAATAATGTGCTGAGACTGAAAGAGTGAGCTTTTCATCATTATAAGTTTAACAAATCCAACGCATTTAGTTACTATTGTTTTTGATAATTTTCCAAACCAAAAACCCCCTTTGTTACTATTGATAACACAATTGAAATAAACTATCGTTGTGGCTCCCTAAGGAATCGACTCCGACTTACTGCTTCACTAGTGGATAGTTAGTTGGATTTATCTTTGACAGGAACAACGACCGGTAAAACGCCTGTCAGAAAGCTACATAGAGCTTATGTCGTTGTGAGCCAAGCTATACCCTAAAACACTTATGATCTTGATAGAGAGAGATTACTTGTATGAGCTGGACGACACTTGTATATTGAGAGAGAGTTGCACAAAGCTAGGAGTAGCTTAAGTGTGTAATTGTTCTTAATATAATACAAGTTAGTGGTGAGTTTCATCCCGGAGTTATTATAAGTCTAATTTTCTCACCTTGGTAAATCTTTGCACGAGTAAGTGATATATTGACAGCGGATGCTCATGTCATATGACAGGTAATCCTTCTCTTCTCTCTCCCTTCAAGCTAAAGATGGATGTAGTGTTTCTTTTGATGACAAAAAATATGATCAAATCAAAGCCAGCGAGAGTGTTCATCTCACTAACGCTATCCAGGTAAGAAGTGTTAACCTTGTTGAAAGTCTTAAGTTTAACCTCTTAAGTGTATTTCAGTTACGTGATCAAGGGAGAAACCAAGTTACATTCAACAAGACCTCATGTGTTGTGCGAGATCCAAACCAGGAGATCCTAATGAAAGGTAAGCGAGTTGATAACACTTACCTATTTGATTATAGAATTTCCCCAGCTACACAGATGTGCCTCGCCACACTCAAGGAGCAGTCAAATCTACGGCATCAACGCATGGGATACGCCAACTTACATCTTCTACATAAGATTCAATCGAAAGGACTTGTCCGTGGTCTCCCTCATATCAATCCGGACTCGATGACTCATGCTCAGAGTGCTCCAGATCTAAAGCGACTAGATGTTTCTTTACTCCAAAGAAGGTATTGTGTCACCAAAGCGCCTCTAGAGCTCATTCATATGGATCTATGTGGACTACTACACATTCAAATAAAAGGAGGTAATCACTACATCTATGTTTTAGTTGATTATTATTCTCGCTTCACTTGGATTCTCTTCCTTAAATATAACGGTGAAGCATTTAATGCTATTCACACCTTAACTCTTCTTTTGGAAAAGAGTTTAGGTCTTCCTATTCGTGCAATTCACTCAGACAATGGGACTGAATTCAAGAATAGAGAGTTCCTCACATTTTTCCAAGATAAAGGGATTGAGCATAACTTCTCAGCTCCCCGAACTCCTGAGCAAAATGGTGTGGTTGAACACAAGAATAGAACCCTGGAAGAAATGGCTAGAACTATGTCGCTTTCAAGCGGTTTACCATCACATTATTGGGCACAAGCGTGAGCACATCGAGTTACATAATTAACCCGGCGATGTTAAGGCCCATCCTAGAGAAAACTCCCTATGAGCTGCTCAAAGGACGTACACCCAACATCTCGGGCCTAAAGGTGTTTGGATGTAAGTGTTATGTCAATAATAATGGGAGAGATCTCGTAGAAAAATTTGATGCTAGGAATGACAAAGCTGTATTCCTAGGTTATGCACTAGCTAGCAAGGCATACAGAGTTCTAAATCGAAGAACAATGAAGATAGAGGACAACATTCACATGAAATTTGATGAGCAGTCTCTTGATTCTATTCCAGCTACAAATGAAGACCCATTTCTAAAGGTTAGTCAACCTTCTTCTTCTATTCCTCTCTCCTCACACTCTCTTTGTGAAGGTTCAAGTAGCGAAGATGAAGATGACGACGATACTAGTCTCCCTTCGAACTCTGGAGTCATGTCTAATGACGCTGAAGATCGAACGAGTCCAAGTTCTTTTAATTTAGGTACACCTGAATATGCAGTGGGACCATCTCCAGCTCAAGTGGATTCCATATAAAATCAAGCAAGTCTTGATGATATCGCTGAAAGCTCAGCTACAACAACTCAAAGAAAGAGAACCATCTTGACTCTTCTAGATTCAACTCAGGTTGAAGTGCATCACTATCAACAAATGAAGGATCATCTAGTGAAAAACATAATATCTTCATATGACCAAGGCACACAGACCCGCTCTAACACTCAACGTCTATATTCAAGCTGTACCTTTGTATCACTTTAGGAACCAAAGAATACCTCTCAAGCACTTCTCGATCCGAAATGCGTCATTAAAATGCAAGAAGAGCTTGAAGAGTTCCAGCGAAATGAAGTATGGCAACTTGTACCAAAGCCAGATGATAGGACTGTCATAGAGACGTGCTGGGTGTACAGGAACAAGCTGGATGACACCAATGAAGTGGTACGTAACAAAGCCAGATTAGTCTCTCAAGGCTATAATCAACAAGAAGGTATAGACTACGATGAAACTTATGCACCTGTTGCTTGCCTCGAAACGATTCGGTTGTTAATTGCTTACGCTGCACATAAGGGGTAAAAGCTAATCTAAATGGATGTGAAAATAGCCTTCCTCAATGGTAAGCCTAATGAGGAATTGTATTCTAAACAACCACAGGGATTTGAGGATCCAATTTTTTCAGAGCATGTCTATTATATAGAAAAAGCGCTATATGGACTTAAGCAAGCCCCTCGCGCTTGGTATGAGTGTTTATCAGATTAGCGTCTCCATCACAACTACAAGAGTGGTCTTGTTGACAAGACAATATTTATAAGGGAAGTTGAAGGTGATGTTCTAATTGTTCAAATTTATGTTGATGATATTATATTTGGGTCGACTAAGTTGCAACTAGTAGATGACTTCAAGACAACCATGAGCTCAAAGTTCAACATGAGCATGATAGGTGAGCTAACATTTTTCTAGGTCTGCAAGTGAACCAACTTAAATATGGGATTCAACTACACCAACAAAAGTACATCAACAAAAGTACATCAAAGAGCTCCTAACGAAGTATGGTATGGAGAACTACAAGCCGCTACCTACACCTATCTCTACCACCATGAAGCTTGATGCTAATCTTAATGGTGCAAAGGTCGATTCGACCATGTACAAGGGAATGGGAGGTTCACTTATGTATTTAACTACTTCTAGACCTGACATTGTCTTTGCAGTTGGGTCATGTGCTCACTCTCATTCGGATACTCATGCCTCTCATCTAGCTAATGTCAAACGAATCATTCACTATCTTAAAGGAACAGATGATATATGTCTATGGCACCCAAGCGGCGGTGAATTATCTCTCATAGGCTATACCGACTCTGATTATGCTGTGTATTTTATTGATAGAAAGAGCACAAGTGTATGGTGAAATTACAGAGGCCGAGTACATAGCTTGAGCTGCATGTTGTTACCAACATTTCTAGCTTAAGTAACAACTTTTTTATTATGGCATCTCGCTAGGTACTCTTCAAATATTTTGTGACAACACTAGCTCCATCAACATCTCAAAGAACTTTGTTCATCATTCTCGCACCAAACATATTGACGTACGACACCATTTGTTGCATGATCATGTTGGGCACAAGCGAGTTGAGCTGGTTCACGTATCTATAGATGAGAAACTAACTGATATCTTTACTAAGGCGCTTAACAAGGTACCTTTTCTACACCTTAGACTTCAGCTTGGTCTTCTTCCTCTTAACTAGACCTCATCTTCACTCGTGTAAGTTCCTTTTTCATTGGCTATTATCTAGCGTACTTTATCTTCATTGGGAACTATAACTGAGTTGTGCATCATGTCTTTTCTTACTTCCTTGCTCTATCTCTTCATACGATCTATCTCGCTTAACTTGTATTATGAATGCAAACTGAGTCCTATTCTCTTTATCTATTTCATTCTCTTCTTGTTCCACAAATAGAGAGTGGTGATAGTCTTCTAACCATATTACAAGCCTATAGAAATGATTCACTATTACGGTGTTCCTAGATGACTTTAGTGTAACACTTCTTAATTCCCTTTCTAGCTCTACTTATGGAAGTATTCATTTTAGTAACAAAGAGCCAGTTACCCCTTATATGTACATGTTTATTACATGATATATCTTGAGTGTGAGTGTGTTCGGTCCCTTATGATACGTGGATTTCTTCCCTTTACTTGCTCTTTAATATTCTTGATGAGCACTTTTCATTGCATCACATCTCAAGCTTGAGCTTACTTCTTTTCGATACAAGTAACTTAGTGCCAGATGTCCAAGCGCATGATGAATGAAGTTTCTTATAAAGCCTCGTAGCCATGCACAACTTGCCTATATATAGTTCAATCCGATGAGGTGATATTCACAGTGCATCTGAGTCAGCTGAAGTCATTCAACAAAGCAATGATCATACATATCTATTTTGGTCTCGCTTCGAAAGCACGAGCTAGAGACCGGTGCCAAGATCATATGGGAAATCATAATTCCAAAGCACTCAACCAGCAAAGGCATGCGAATTACTTCCAGACATTTGGTAAAAGCTGGTGAACGTATTCGAGGAAGAAGGTGATTTGAGTTGAATCTCTTATGTGCTTTCTGATTATGATTGCGTGCGTATTTGCTAAAACTGTTAGGATACCTGCTATAAAAGGTGTGAGGTTAATTATATATACTAAGTATGCCTTTGACTGCTTATAGTCTTAGCGTGCTTCATGGTTGCAGTCATGCTTAACTGATCTTTGACTGATTTTGCTTGTTAGTGAGTTGAGCTTGACTGTATAGCTTACTTTAGTTTCCTTTGTTGATCAATGTATGAATTTTTTGATGATGCTGATTGGCGGCATTTCGTACATCATAAAGAATGTGATTTAGTATCAACTACATGCCCAAAAGGCCACAAATGGAGCATATGACCGTAATCCTCACTTCGTGGAGCTAAGTGTCTAATACGAGGATTACATGCAGAAGGGAGAAGACATGGAAGGCGGAGAGCAAGCACGGGCCAAGAAGAGAAGAGAAAGGGGGAAAATTGCCCTTGGCACGACCGCGCCAGAGCTCGGGCGGCCAAGCCAAGACAATCTCCAGTGGCGCGACCGTGCCTCATAAGACGCGTCCGCGCACCACATACTGAGGACGGCACGACCGCGCCAACAGAAGCGCCCCCACACCCTTGTTATTTCGAGCTCCGCGAGAAGGCTTAATTTGTGGGCTTAAATGGGATCCTTTACTTAGATGTTGTATAGTTACGGGATGTGTTTCCACATACTTTGTTTTAGGGTTTTGTTTTCTTATTTATAGGGAGAGCTTTGCCTCCTCCCTAGTGACCATATTGTCCACAGAATAATTTAGGAGCTTTGTTAGGATGATGAGAGAGTAATCTCCTAAGCTTTGTTTCCAGGCTGAGGCCTGCGGAGGTATGGGTTTGTAGATTTTCTCTATTGGTTCTAATGAATATGCTATTGCTTTAATTTAATCTCTTGTTTGTCATCATCAATTGTTTACGATATGTGTTTATCTGGCTTAGCTACCTAGGTTTACATGTTTCTTTCATATAGTTAGGCCCTGGTTTATCATAGTTGGAGAACCTTGCCTACTTAGTGGCACAAATCTCTACATGGACTAGTTGGACTTGTAGGATGGGGAGATTAATGTGGTGTAGGTGCCAAGGGAAATACACTTTCCTATCTATTTGAACTTAATGCTACCTAGGATTTAGTCTTGATAGTTTCATGGCTAGTTTGGTAGGTAAGACGCTATTAGGACTAGTTGACCTAACTAGCATATTGGTACATGGATTAGGACAAACTTAGCATATAATAAAAGAGATTGAACCCAAATTATAATAGGAAATCGATGATCAAACTCATAACTTCATAGGTAGATGCTTAGGAGAACAAAGTGCTTGCTTTTATTAGTTTTCTTAACCAATCAATCATATTCCCCCATTTTCTCCCTTTATTTGCTATTAAGTTAATTGCTTTACAAAGACAAGATTGGATACGCAGACTCCCTGTGGGATTCGACTCCTACTTGCCACTCTACACCTGTAGAGAAGTAAGAAAAGGATTACATTGATTAGAGCCCAAGACAAC
This sequence comes from Phyllobates terribilis, assembly GCF_046119375.1. Lineage (NCBI taxonomy): Eukaryota > Metazoa > Chordata > Amphibia > Anura > Dendrobatidae > Phyllobates > Phyllobates terribilis. The sequence continues at coordinate 27,039 of NW_027368691.1, read as the reverse complement.
CTTCGTCAGATGCCCAAAGCTATCAGTAGAGAGAGATTACTTGTATGAGCTGAACGATACTTGTCTTTTGAGAGTGAGTTGCACAAAGCTATCAATAGCTTAAGTGTGTAATTATTCTTAATATAATACAAGTTAGTGGTGAATTTCATCCCAGACTTATTAGAATTCTAGGGTTCTCACCTTGTTAAATCTTTGCACAAGACAAGCATCTTTAATTCATATTAATTGTGCTTAACTGTAGCTAATCTCTATTCCGCAATCTAACTCTATAGCTTCTATAGCTACTTGAGTTGAACTTGAGATTATAAAGTTTAGATCATAGATCCTACATCTTTCCTGGAATATCAGTGTGACTATAATGTTGATATGTAAGCCTATGAATTCCTATGCGCAACCCTTGTGCTTATTGATCGTTATAAGCGAGACTCTAGATGTGTAAGCTAGACCGTAATATCTATAATCATGACATGTAACATTTAAAACTATATGTCTGATACTAAGTTTGTAATCATCAAAACTTAAGAAACTAAGTTAAGCTACTGGTAGCTTAATTAACAATTTTCCCCCTTTTGATGATGACAAACTTATTGAACAAAGCCACATCTATCTTTTGAAACAGAATCATATTGATCTTGAATATATAAAACATACCAAGCTTTCACTTACGCATTCTAAATCTTCAAGCAGTATACCTTTATTCCCCCTTAGACCAAGACAAGTCTAACCCCCCTTAACCTTGGTAAATATTGTAGCACGATCAACATGCAGAATTCTGAATTCCCCCCTTTTACATCATCTACAAGGCAGTCATAATACAACATAAGGGAACTTTCAGAGCTATAGACTAATACGATACTCTCAAGAGAAATGAAGATGCACAAAAGTTTATAAGGACAAGTGAGCATAGCTAATAAATTAAGCATATCAAGCACAATCAATGGTGACAAAATAAGCATATTTATATTTCATTATGCTTCCAGAGAATAACAAGGCCAAAGACTGGATAAGGCAAAAGGTGAAATATGCATAAACAAATTAAGAAGGAAGATATCCTTTTAAAGGGAAGGCTTTTTCTATAGCTAAGGCTTCATTTTTGAGCTTATTTAGCCGGTCAAGCTTTCCAACCACCTTGTCTATTTTGGTTGTGTTAAGCTCAACACAACTCTTGATAGCTTGCTCAGTTATGGCCAAAGCTTGAGCACCTTGCTTGAATCTGAGCTGCTACTTCCCTCAAGCACTTCTTCTTCTTCTTCTTCTTCTTCTTATAGATGTGAGGGAAAGGGAGGTCTTCCACCGTCATTGCTTTGCACGTGTACATATGAGTGTACATTATCTGAGGGATGTCGATGATCTCAACCTTCATGCACTTGTGGAGAAGCACGTTGTCTGCAATGGTGACTATATCCTGGTGCTCTCGCTTGGCCATTCATGTCTGTACATGCGGTAGAATAGTCGAGCTGGAGGTGGAGTATGTCGTTTTTGGGTTAGTTATCACAAGCTTCTTTTTTGGGAGAGCGAGTGCCTTTTTTTTTCTTGAGCGGCAGTTTGTCCACTATCTAATCCTTCTCTATATCTTCTTCTCGCTCTTCTTCATCCTCCTCATCTAAGTCGGACTGGATTTGGAGGGCAGCATATTCACCTTCTTCATCTCTTTTCCTCTTAAATTTTGAGGCAAACTTTTGGTATCATGTTTGGAGAAATGTGAGAGAGAGAGAGAGAGAGAAGAGACGTTGGTTGACAACGTCTTGCTGGAGTGGGTGTAGTTCTTTCTCCTCCTCTGGTTGATGAACCACAAGAGCGCGCTTGTGTCTAATGGGGCTTGACTCCACTTAGCTGGATACCACCTTTCGCTGCTCATCTGACTTATGCACTTGTGAATCATCTATCACTGTGACGGCGGGCGCTGTTGGGTGCTATCTAGAGAATTCTCCGGAGACTTAGGTAACTCATCCTGAGTTGTAGGAAGTGCCTCTTCCCTTGTTCACAAAGAGCTCCGGGAGAGCTTCTCCGTTGTCGTCTCAGGTTGAGCGGAGGAGTTCCTGCGTGTGGGAGGGTGGTTGGGGTTGTTTTTGGAGGTGTTTGGGATTTTGTGGATGCGACTTTGGCTTGAGATAGCTTGAATTGGTGAAACATCTCGGCCTCATCGACGAAGAGTTCGATGGTGGTTTTGTTAGAGCTTGAGGAGGCCATTTATGGGTGTAAATGTCACATTATGGAGTAAGTGAGTGTGAGAGATAATATGAGAGATAAGGTAAGGCCATGGGAATTTTGTACCTTACCTATTTATAGGTCTCGCTCAACCCGGACGCTCCTTTAAACGACACTCTGACAACGACTCTACACCAATGGCTCAATCACAATGGCTCTATTGATGGGCATCTCAAACTCAACGGTCACAAATTCCTATCGCTTAAAGGCTTTTTCTTAGTCACGCAGAGTAATGATGAACATCCACTTAATGTTGACGCGTGTAAAGGCAGGCATGCGGCGACAAATAATGCTTTTTTGCTTAACGTGCTAAGTAATTGACTAATACCAGACTTTCTTGCCAATTGAGGAAAAAATGATAGCGTGACCAAAAATGATAAAAGCCAAATAAGTGTCATCATAGAATATCAAGCAAGAGTCAAATGCAAACATTTAACACATTAGGTAGGTGTTTTAATACTCACTGTGGATACTTCTATATGTGACTAAGAGAGATAAGAAGTGTTATACTAGAGTTAGGCTTAGGGTCACACATGTAAGAATGAATCATATCTGGGATGGCTTACTAACAGGCTAAGAAGCGATCATCATGCTTAATATCAGGATATACAAACAAGAGCATGCAAAAGGGTGATGAATTATCATGCTAAATGCTATAGATAATCATGCTTGATAGACCCCTTTTAAAAATATAGTGCAAATCATGCGAGAGACAAAATAAATTGTTGGTTAGGACTAAGTATTGCTCCATACCAAATGTGCTCATCTTGTCCACTTAGTATCCCGCATAGTCTGCATCTGTGTATCCAATGAGTGAGATATCACCACCTTGTATGTACCACAAACATAAGTTATATGTCCCCTTAAGGCAGCACAAGATGCGCTTGATACGCGGCTTACTCGTGGGTCACTATGAGATTTGGCACATAGGCTAATTGCGGACACTATATCTGGGAAAGAAGCAGTAAGGTACATAAAATACCTCACCATTCCTCTATAGTTGGTCTCATCTACCTTTTTCCCACTCAAGTCAGCATCGAGCTTAGTGTTGGTGGAGATGGAGGTTGGGAATGACTTGATTTTGTCCATCTTGAACTTCTTAACGATCTCCCTGAGACACTTTTTTTTGGTGAATCTGGGTGCCTTCTTGCTTTTGAACTACTTTCAAACCCAAGAAGAAAGTAAGTTCACCAATTGAGCTCATGTTAAACCTGGAGCTCATTGTTTCCTTGAACTGATTGATCAAAGGCACATTAGTAGAGCCTAAAATGATATCATCAACGTATACTTGAGCGATGAGAATATCACTCTTATAATCTTTTATGAAGAGTGTCTTATCAATAACGCCTCTCTTGTAGTTGTTTCTAGTGAGGAAGTAAAAGAGGCAATCCCAACCTCTTGGAGCTTGCTTAAGTCCATAGAGCGCCTTGTCAAGGAAGTAGACGTGCTCAAGATGCTCTTTGTCCTCAAAACCAGGGGGTTGCTTAACATAGGTCTCCTTATTCAGAGTACCATTAAGAAGGCCGTTTTCACGTCCATTTGATAGAGCTTAAAACCCTCAAGAGCAGCAAACACAATCAATAGGCGAATAGCTTCGAGACGTGCTACTGAGCACAAGTCATATAATAATATATCCCCTCTTGCTGATTGTAGCCTTGAGTTAGCATTCTCACTTTATTTTTGGTCAAGCTTCCAGTGTCGTCGAACTTATTCATTAAAACCCTCACTTTGTTTCTAGTGAGGAAGTAAGAGAGGCAATCATACAAACCTCTTGGAGCTTGCTTGAGTCCATAGAGCACCTTGTCAAGGAAGTAGAAATGCTCAAGATGCTCTTTGTACTCAAAACAAGGGGGTTACTTAACATAGATCTCCTCATTCATAGTACCATTAAGAATGCCGTTTTCACGTCCATTTTATAGAGCTTAAACCCTCAAAAGCTGCAAACAAAATCATTAGGCAAATATCTTCGAGACGTGCTACTGAGCACAAGTCATATCATAATCTATCCCCTCTTGTTGATTGTAGCCTTGCACTAGCATTCTCATTTTATTTGTGGTCACGCTTCCAGTGTCATCGAACTTATTCATGAAAACCCATCGAGTCCCTATGATGGTTTTATTGGGAGTCCTTAGAACAAGCCTCCACACTTTGTTGCACTCAAACTCCATGAGCGTTTCTTGCATAGAGACAATCCAATGAGGGTGAGAAAACGCTTGTTGGATATTCTTTAGTTCTATTAGAGACACAAAGGCATTGGAGGTGAAGAGATTGTTGAGTGAAGACTTGGTTTACACTCCGCCTGAGAAGGGTGTTAATATCTGATCAATAGGATGATACTCCTTCTGTTGGTAGTTTCTGGTTACAACAGTAGTAGTATCAGGGTGAGAAAGTGCTTGCTGGATATTCTTTAGTGTGTTGATTAATTCTTGAAACCTCCTGCTCTGATACCAATTGTTGGATTTATGTCTCTCCACGAGTCAAGTCTTCATCACAACATGGAAATCGAGTTTGCAGAAGAAAGAGATTTCAAACGGTTGAAGTAAGATTCCACAAATCCAGATTGTAATACATTAAATAATAGTTTTAACTGATATATTTATGTATTTCAGTAGTAGAAACATGCATATCAATATATAAAAATAATCAACAACGTGTCATATCAAACAAGAGTGTAATATTAGTCTATCCCTTAAACAAACACTAATCCAGATTCCAGGATATAAGAATGCTAGAAGTAGTAGGACTTAATTTGACCTAACCCCACATCGAAAATCTATCAAATGAATGTTGATGAGTGCTGTATATAATGATATGGATTCCCACATCGACAAATATAAAAACCATCTTGTTCGCAGATGTGTATATAATGGTTTCAAATGGTTTCTTCATGTATGGGCCAATAAGTCATATATCGGCTCAGTTCGTTGGGCTTTTAATAGAGCTCCGAGTTAATTCATAAAATTGTACGGGTTAAACCAAGTTTAATGATTTTGATCGAGTGAGTATTCGTGTTGGTATGAGTCTGACCAAAAATGATTTTGCACACCGATTTAACTCGATGTTATAAATTAATTTGTAAACTTGTACTAGTTAACTTGCGAGTTTAATAACCTTGATTGTAAATGCTCCTATAATCTATAAGGCTAAGTAAAAAAGTTGAAAATGAATTACTTAATTACATTTATTTACTAATTCCGCCCAAACAATCCGATTCGGATGCTAAGTAGATGAATCTTGGAAGATGCATAGTCTTGGTTAGAATGTTTGTTAGCTGATCTTCTGTAGAGATATAGGAAACTCGAAATACGCCCTGCCGAACTTGCTCTCTAACGAAATGATAGGCTAGAGCTATATGCATCATTCGAGAGTGAAAAATTTGGTTCGAGCTCAGAATAATGGCATCTTGATTGTCGCAATAGATCAGCGGTTGTGAGTCTACTGTGTGTCAGCTGCAGTGTCAGCAAGAGCTTTATATTCATCTTCCGTTGAAGAGCGCGCAATAGACCATTGTTTCCTCGAGCTCCATGAAATAGAAGTTGCACCCATGTAGAGCATATACCCTGTAGTGGACACATATGTGTCCTTATCTCCAGCGTGATCTGCGTCCGAAAACGAGTGCGACATTAATGGAGTTGAGGCGGGATCCCATGATTTGTTGTCCTGCCAAGTACCGCAACACCCTCTTCAAAGCATCCCAATGTGAGTCTCTCGGATCTTGCATAAACTGACTTAGGAAATTGGTAGCGAATGCAACATCAGGCCGGGTCAGATGTAGATATTGTAGACTCCGTACAAGAGCCCTATAGTCAGTTGGTTCGGGTAATGGACTTCCCTGGTCCTTCATGAGTGGTGCTGAAGCCGAAAGTGTTGTGGAGGCCGGCCGTGAGATCATTTATATATTTCTTTTATGTCTGGAAGAAACAATCTCTGCGGGGAAGCACCTCTACACCAAAAAAATAAGCAAGTTGGCCAAGGTATTTTAGAGAAAACCTGGTTTCAAGCCATGAAATCAAGTGATTGACTGCCGTCGTTGAGCTTTGCTTGACTATTATGTCATCGATGTACACTGACTAATACATTTTAAGGTCACCGTGATGGTAGACGAACAACGATGTATCGACAATTCTGTTGATGAATCCGATGGATTGAAGATAGGTGTGGAGTTCTGTGTACCACGCCCACAGAGCTTGTTTAAGCCATATAAGGCCTTCTTTATATGGCACACATGGCTTGGACAAATCGTGTCAACGAAACCAACAAACTGACTCATAAACACCTCCTTAGACAACGTGCCCTGCAAAAAAACATTATTTATATCCAATTGTCATAGACACCACCGTTTGGATATAGCAATGTGAGAACCACTCACACCGTAATCATATTGACAACCACACTAAACGTCTCATGGTAGTCGTGTCCAAGGCGTTGATGAAAGCCCTTCGTAACTAAACGTGGCTTGTAGCGCTCAACCGTTCCATCTGACTTGTGTTTCACATGGAAGACCCACTTGTTGCCAACAACGTTCTGATGGGGCGATACCGGCACGAGATCCCAAGTGGCTTTGCGTTGGAGCGCTCCAAATTCCTCCTCCATTGTGGCCCTCCAGTCATGATCAAGCAAGGTCTGCTTCAAGGTTTTTGGTTCAATGGCAGTACTGGATGTTGTGGTATTTAGGTTTAATTTTTGTATGGGATTTTTGATATTATTTTTTGATATTGTGATAATACCGGAAGAGGTGGATGGACCAGTTGGATTTGATGGTTGCTGATTTTGTGAGATGGTTTGTGGTTGGGCCGTAGCTGCTGGTGCAAGGGTGGCATGGCCCAAATTCTGAATAGGCCAATAGATGGGGCATTTCAGCTACTAGGCTCAGGAGATGAGAAGGCTTGGCTATTTTAGTTGGTTAATTTAGTTTGTGCTCTTGAAGTGCTAGCGGTTTGGGCCGGAGCTAGATTGGACTGAGGCAGCTGGGCCATCGCTTGCAGAACTGTAGGCAATGGAAGAGAAAAACGCAACTGATCGGATCGGGGCTGGTCCGGATTTTTTGCTGGCAATGGGGACTGGACACTTTTGAATGGGTATTTTGCATCATAAAACCGCACATGACGTGATACGTAGACACGTCCCGTGGATGGATCGACGCACTTGTACGCATGTTGGTTCGCTGCCTACAAAACGCAAGCAATAGACCTGAGAGAGAGCTTATGGTTAGTGTACGGTTTGAGCCATGGGTAGAACAAACATCTGGAACTTTTAAGCTTATGATAATCATGGGTCTTTTTGAGGAGTTTTGAGTATGGCGATTCATAGTCAAGGATGGGTGTCAGTAGTCGGTTTATGAGATAGGCTGCAATGGTCATTGCGAAGGGCCAATATTTGAGTGGATGGTGTGAGTAATTCATGAGGGAGAGGCCAGTCTCAACTATGTGGCGGTTGCGGCGTTCAAAAATCCATTATGTTCGGGTGTGTGTGGTGGGGTAGTATGATGACTTATACCATGGTTGTTTAAGAAACCGCGTAGCCCAATATATTGTCCACCGTTATCCAAATAAAGAATTTTTATTTTTGTGAAAAATAGTTCTCAACAAGAGATTTGAATGTGGGAAATAGTGTTCGAGTGTGAGAACTTTCTTTTCATTGGATAGAGCCAAATATACCTGTAAAATGATCAATAAATATACAATAGTATTTGAAACTATCAGAGCAGAATACTGGTGAAGTCCAAACATCCGAAAAAATAATTTCTAAAGGGTAAGTGGATACAAGAGTTGATTCATGAAATGGTAACTTATGACTCGTACTTATTTGACAAGTTGAACAATGAGATTGAAGAAACTTGCATTGGCCTATAGAAAATTCTTTATGGAGAAAAGGAAAAACTGGCGATGATGGATAACCCAATTTATGATACCATGAAGCCGGATTGTTGAGGTGGATGTGTTTAACTAACGAAGAAACAATGGGCCAAACATAGATTCCATCAACACAGGGTCCCTCAATTTTGGTTTGATGAGTGCGCATGTCCTTCATATCCAAAGAATCAAGATAAGAAGTCAATGAAGAGTTTTGTTTGGGCTGTCAATTTTGAGACGGATAGTATATTATGTTTCATGCTTGGAACAAACAAGACATTAGGCAAAGATGTATCATTAAAATTAAGAGTGCCGGAATGATAAATGCGTAAACCTGAACCGTCACCAACATAGAGCGAATACAGGCCGGTGTAGGGTTGGTATAGGGCCAGGTTTTCTAGGCCAGTTGTGACATGATTTGTCGCTCCCGAGTCCACCAAAAATTCTACGGCTTGAACTCCATGGACAAAACTGTTGACTTACGGTGAGTTGCCTAAGCGGGAGTTCTGGTTCGGAATATTGACATCGGGGTTCGGCTGGCCGAATATTCGACATTGTGGCATAGTATGGCCCTGAATCCGGCACCATTGGAACTTCCTTTGATATTGCTCCTTCGAACCAGATCGGCCAGTGTTCTTTGCTTGCGGCAGATTCCAGTGTTGTTGGTTACTCTTGGGCTTTGTGGCCCTTGAGATGGATAGGCACGATTTCCAGCAGACTTACGAGATTGATTTGGTGGCCCACCCAAATTATTCTGCAAGCCGCCGATATGAGTTTGTGCTATTAGGGAAGAGATTGGTGCAAGTGTACGTTGTGAAGTTTTAATGGACAGTTCACGATTAATCAATTTCTCGTGTAGTTCTTCAAAGGAGATTAGAGTGTCCCTTGCGTTGACACCATCAATCACAACCCGGAATGATTCATCCAAGCCACGGAGAACTTGGTCGGTGACGTCCTCCTCTGGTACCGGCGAGCCAATAGACACTAATTGATCAACCACCATCTTCACCTGGTGCATATACACAGTATTAGTCAATTCGCCCTTGACTATGGATCTAAGATGATCCTTTCATTGCTTTTTGTTCCCCCGAGATGCCCTTGTAAAAGTCGGCTTGAGAACCGACCAAAGCTCTACAGAGGTCTGAGATTGTGTGACAAGGGAGGCGACAGGGTCGGAAAGTGTGGGCAAGATGGTGCAGTAGACCAACAGATCTTGGCATTTCCATGAGAGGTAGGTTGGGTTCGGTACCGTGACTGGTGGTGTGGCAGTGGCCAACGTGGTTTCCGCCGGTGCCGGGTAAGACCCACTCGGGTATTTGAACAAATCAAAACCTTCTAATATTGCTTCAACTTGGCGCTCCCAATTGAAAAAGTTGAGCGATGTGAGGTCTTTGATGTTTGATAGAGTGACAAATATGAAAGGATTTGCGGAATCATGTGGGTTTTAGAAGGTGAAGGATGATTCGTTCAACATAGTGAGAGGGAACGACGTCCTTGATTGAGAGTAGAGATTTGAGGATAAAAAAATGGCTGATACCATATAAGTTGATTAAAGGATCGATAATGAATACTGAATATAGAGGGGGTACATATATACAGAGAATGAAACTTAAAAGACTAAGCAATCTGATGCTACAAATAAGGAGGACTAATTGTAACTGCTCCTATAATCCATCAAACGGATAAGACAATGTTAATAAGTTGAAAATGAATTACTTAATTACATTTATTTACTAATACCGCCTACCCGGAGACCGCCCATTTTCAATCAGTGTGGCTTGATCATGCTGATTTCAAAGATTTTCTCTAGACCACATGGGATCCAGACTCCTTTCTGCCCCACAATCTATCTAACTCACTTCTAGTATGGGTTTTTTAATAGGGATGTGTTCTGTAACATTTTCTATCGAAAGAAGAAGCTTCTGGCTCGCATTGACGGAATCTAGAATGCTATTGCTATCCTCCCCTATAGTTACCTTTTATGTTAGAAGATCGAGTTACTTTGGAGCTTAAGCAAGTCAATGAGGATGAGCAAACATTTTGGAGACAGAAATCTCGTTCCGAATTTTTCCTAAATGGTGATCGGAACACGATGTTCTTCCACTTGTCCACGGTCATACTGCGTCGGTCTAATAAAATCAATTCACTGAAATACTCGCCCGACATTTGGACTTCCAACTCGACGGAAATTCGGGCCCTTATGTTTTCCTTCTTTAGTACACTTTATCGTGAACTGATTTCCCATTATCCGAGTCTGTCTATCCCGGCTACAACTTTCTCGTTTCCTGCGTTGTTTGACTCTGATTATTCCGATCACTCGCACCCCTTCACTACTAATGACGTGTGGAATGTCGTTCAGGATATGGAACTTTTAATGCCCCCCGGTCCGGATGGTTTATTATACGGAAACCAACGACGCATGTTCTTTTTTTGATGGCGCATGTAGGGTTCTTCACATTTTATTTGCACAAGGTGATTTAGCATTACATTCGGTAGAAAAAAATCAAATTTATGGCTCTGTTTTTTGTTTTACGGAGAACTGTACATGTGCATTGAGATTTATATGTATATTAATTGTATTTATCTATATTCTGATTTGTACTTATCCATATGCTTAGTTAGTTTCTATTAACTAGGATATAAGTTAACCTCATGTGTCTATATTATTTTGGCGCAAAAAGCTTGATCGCAAGATCGGACTTAATTTCCATAGAGATGGGATCCGACGATCGATCAGATGATCTTTGAAACATATTAGTGTTTGATTATGATGATTGAGTGCAAGAACAATAAGCTTGAGAGTACGAAATATCGGAATTACAGAGTGCAAAGTTCTAGTCGTCAACTCGTATATCTCTAAAAATGAATAACAAAAATATATATAGCGGCCCGAGTTGGTCCGGATATTGGGCGAGATTCTCGGAACCGATCGTCCTTCTAGCAACGGCCCAACGTTCTGATTTAAATCTTTTGGAGGATACTTCGGCACGTGGGCTTCAAGGAGCTAACCACATCTGATTTGGTGCGTCTTACGGGCTTCTCTCAAACCGTTTCGTACGAGGCCCAAAACTAGAGGCCCAACAATAGCCCCAAGTGTAAATTTAAACCGGCGTTGATTGAGTTTAAACTTCCTTCATCCACCGTCCACGTGTACGCGGCAAAACGTTCCCTTTTCTGATTCGTCTGAGCCCGAGGTGGTGCTTTAAAGAGAGGATTTGAAAAGTCTGAAAATTACTCTCCCCATCGCCTCTCTTCTTCCCAGGTAAGGTTTCTTCTCTGTTTTATAATTTTACTTTGCTTTTTCTTTTGCATGGAACCCGCCACAGCTTCCAACTCCTCAAGCACCACCTCCCAACCCCGTGTCGTAACCTACATTCCGAGGGAGAGGACGCCGGAGCCCGCTTCATCCCAAGAAGCCTCTTTCATGTAGAGAGGAAGCGTCGGAAGAGGGGTCCGTGGAGAGAACTCCTTCTCCCGAGCTATTTCACCGAAGGTCGCTTATTCCGAACGTTGGGATGTTAGCCAGCACTATTAGAGGGCAGAACTCGATAGTCTGTTGAAAGGCGCTGGCTTTCCTCCTTCAACCGTTGCTAGGGTTTCAAGAAGAGGTGAAAGAGAGAATTCAGTCGTGCCGGGCTGGGTATGTTTATATTTCTACTCGTTCTCCACCAGAATCAAATGGCCTTTCTCGAAGTTGGTACAGGTTACCTTGGAGGAATGGAAGCTAGCCCTGACGCAGGTCATGCCGTCCGGTTGGAGACTGCTATGCATGCTTGATCGTCTGAATGAACGTTATCCTAATCTGAACTTTGATTTTTCCGCCTTGGAATACTGGTACTATCCCCTTATTCTGCGCCCGCGACAGTTCTGCTTCCACGGTCTCCCAAACTGCGTACCGATTATACAAAAGCTTGATGCTAACGATAGAAACTGGCAACAACAATACATCTTTGTAGAGATCAGTTCCTTGGGGCTCGGAGAAGGCTACTCTTTCTCGAGGAGTCAGTGGACGAAGCCAGGTAAGTGTTCGTTCGTTGAGTCAGTTCTTCGTCCGATATCTTGATCTTACTTCTTTTCTTTTGCAGAATTCACGAAAGGAGAGAAAGACATCGACCCTCTTTTGGAAGCCAAAATTGATGCAACGGACGACATTCCCTTAGACCATCGGACTTTCAAGAACGTGGTTGCCCAGAAAAGTATCCCGTCCGACCCTGTTGCTAAGATTACTTCTCCGGCCAAATGTAAGTCCTCCGACCGCTTCCATCATTTGGTTAATTGTTTCGCGTGGTATGTTGATTTGTTTATGTATGACGCAATTGTAGCCATCACTACCCGATCCGAGAAGAGCTCCGCCACTAGTTCTTTTAAATATCTAATGGCCATGAAAGGCAAGTCAAGGCCAAACCCTCGATGCCCCCTCCTCCTCCTGCTAAGTTTAAATCAAAGAAAAGGAAGTCTCCGGAAGTTCTCGACCTGACTAGGCCTCTGGCACCTGGCACCTTGAACATGAACCAAGATCTTGCATCTATGCTTATCCCCGATGCCAAAAGAAGAGTTTCGAAAGGAACTTGGAGGCGGCCCTCTCCACGACTTGGACGGTATGGTTATCTATTTCGTTCGTCGACGGACTAACGTATTGAGATGTGATCCTGAACGTTGTTTCTCTTTTGCAGGCCTTGTAGGATTTATAGTCTGGCAGTCTGAAGGTTCAGAAGCGTTTGTTAGACGCTGGTGCAGAAGATGAGAAGAGCAAAGGGTAGATCAAGACTTTGGAGGCTGAACTTGCTGACACTCGGGCCAAGCTGAAAAGTGTCGAGATGGATACTGCGGCAAGGGTCGATCGGTTGGAGGAACACTACGATGATCTGACAAGGAGGGAGTGGAGGCCGCTCTGGAGCTTAGCGCGTTCTATGGCAAGCTTTCAAGAGTTGAGATGATGGATGATTTCGCCACGGGCAAACATGCTAAATGGGATGCTGTCCAAGCAAGGAAGGATTTCGAAGAGGAATTCCCGAACGGTTGTCCTCACTCAGAGTTCCTCCAGAAGGCCGGCTTTGCTAGAGGGGATGAAGAGATGGAGAGCTCCGGATGCAACGAGGGTGTAGATGGCGTCGATGCGACCCAGGTGACTTCCCCTGAATCTACCAAGAACAAATGATTCTGTATTTCTGTTCAAATGTTGCTTGTTTGTGATGAATGGTTGTATCCTCGTGGCAGAGGCTGACTAACGGTTTGGTGACCCGTGTGCCACAACGGGTCACGTGTTTTGAACTTGTTTTAATCGGTCCGTCAAGGGGCGGGATAACTTTTGCTATTTTGACTTCGCATCTTGTTTAGCTATTGCATCTTGTTTAGCTGTTGCATTTTCTTTCATTCGTCCCTGACAAAAAGGGACTTGCAAAGCGAGAGAAAGAGGAAAAAACATAATGATGCACTGTATTGATATTTTAGCGTATGATGCTAGTCGTCTGAGCATATGAAGTCGACCGCACCTTGTGAGAAGTGCAAGGCGAGCGGTGTACGACGTGCCGATTCTACTCCATCCCCGTCGAGATAGAAACGAGAACCTGAAATTTTTATGTGTCAGTTGCCACTTGTAAATGTTTTACCCAAGGAGAAAGTACGTAGGCTAGGCCGTTTTAGTGCATAGGAGGTTTTGGTTTTGTACAGACCTTATACGAAGTATAAGGTTCACAGGGTACGACGTGCTAAATTCTGTTTGCAAACCCTTATGAAACGATCGATCGTGTAAGTGTATTGAGCTCGTATAAGTAGTAAATGCGTGGATCCATGATGTGAGTCTTCTCGCGCGCGAGGTTGACTGTAATGAATCAATTGACAAAGAACAAGAATTTGGGGTTTTGACCCGTTAAATAATTGTGACAATTGATAACTGGCATTCGAATTTAATCCCAAATATGAAATGTAAATCCGTACCTAAAAAAAGTAGCGTTTAAGGTGAGCCGCGTTCCAACTTATGTGTAGGTCTTCTCCGTCAATGGAACAGAGCTTGTAAGCCCCATTCCCAATTATCTCGGTGATGCAGTAGGGTCCTTCCCATTGAGGTGCCAGTTTCCCATCTCGTGGGTCGATAGTATTCTGAAAAGTTTTTCGTAACACCCAGTTTCCGAGTTTGAAGACTTTGATTCTAACATTTTTATTGTAACTCCGAGCCACTTGTTGTTGATGCATGATCGTCCGTTGTCGTGCATTTTCTCTTAGTTCGTCAATTGTATCGATGTTGTGAGTTAGTTCGTCCTTGTTTTGGGCTGGCGTTTGTAGCCCATAACGAGCCGTAGGGACAATTAATTCTGCCGGAATGACAACTTCACATCCATATACCAACGAGAAAGGAGACTGTCCGGTTGCACTTTTTGGAGTAGTTCTATCCGACCATAGGACGTAAGGAAGGTGTTCAACCCATTTTCCCTTGGCTCCTTCCAGTCGTTTTTTGAGGTTACTTATAATGACCTTATTACTGGCCTCGGCTTGTCCGTTGGACTGCGGGTATCGGGGCGTCGAAGTGACCAAATTGATATTCCATCGAATGCAAAATTCCCTAGTTCTTTGTCCGATGAACTGGGAACCGTTGTCGCATACTATCTCGGAGGGAATCTCGAATGTACATAGGATATTGCGTTTAATGAATGAAATGACATGTTTTTCCTTTACTTCTCTATAGGCTTCCGCTTCGATCCATTTGGAGAAATAGTCCTTCATTTCCAAGAAAAATACACGCTGTCCCGGTGCCGGTGGAAGTTTGCCTACGATATCCATCCCTAATCGCATGAAGGGACAAGGGGAGAGAGTAGGGTGCAAGAGCTCTGACGGTTGACTAGGGACAAGTGCGTGACGTTGACACACGTCACATCTCTTAGTCTGTGCCATAGCGTCCGCATTCATGGTGGGCCAGAAATATCCTAGCCATCTTATCTTGCACGCAAGGTTGCATCCTCCCATGTGGTTTCCACACTCTTCGTCGTGAACGGAATGTAACAACTTCTTGACTTCGTCCGTCTTTACGCATCGAAGTAAAAGCCCCGAGGCTGACCGTATAAAAAGGACAGAATCGACTATATCGTAAAATAGAGCTTGTACCATTAGGGTCTTTGCGGCCAGTTTGTCGTTAGGAAGTAAGTCCCTCAGTTTCCAGTCTACGATGGGTTTCGTCCAATCGTCTTCTGTCGGAGTCTGTTCTTCGCTCCGATCGCCAATGTTTAGGATTTTGACGAGGTTTCTTGCGATGGTAGGCACCGCGGGGGTGGTGACGTGAACGATTAGAATAGCAGGAAATTCCGCGGGATGCAAGGACGATCCAAGGTTGGCTAGTGCATTAGCCTGTGCGTGTTGCTCCCTGGGGACTTGTTGGATGCTAATTACTTCAAACTCTGCCATAAGAGTCTAAACGACTTCCAAGTACGAAATCTTTCGTTCGTCCTTGGCAGCGAACGATCCCCGAACTTGGTTAACAATGGGTAGAGAGTCACAAGTGATCTTTAGTATTGTGATGGACAGATCCGATGCCAGGTTTAGGCAAAAAATAAGTGCTTCATATTCAGCTTCGTTGTTCATTGCCTCCCATTCGCATCGAACGGCTTGAGCTATATTATTTCCCCGAGGAGATTTCAGGATGACACCGAGCCCTGTTCCCCTCAAGTTGGAGGATCCGTTCGTGTGTAGCGTCCAAATACCCATAGGTTCATCGTTGATGACCTCGATGTGCCCGCAAGCCGCCTCCTGCTCTAGGGTTGGACTGAAATATGCTACAAAATTTGCGAGTGCTTGAGACTTTATTGCCGTTCTTGGCTCGAATTCGATCTCGTAACCACTGAGGTGTATAATCCACTTAGCCATTCTCCCGGTGTTTTCAGGCTTTCGCATTATGGCTCTGAGTGGATGATTGGTCCGGACCATAATCATATGGGTCTCGAAATAGGGCTTGAGCTTGTTGGCAGCTGTTACTAGAGCAAGGACAAGTTTTTCTAGAGCAGAGTATCTCGTTTCGGCTGGTAATAACAACCGACTGGTGTATAGACTGGGAACTGTCTCCCATCTTCTTCTCTTACCAGGACCGCTGACGGACGATCCCAACACAGACAAATAAAGCGGCAGAGGTTCGTCGATTTTTGGTTTGGCGAGGAGTAAAGTATTTGCCAGATAGTCTTTTAATTCTTGGAACGCCGTCTCTTGTTCTTCCCCCCACTTAAACGTATTGTTTTTCTTCAACGCATCCTAGAAAGGTTTGCATTTGTCTGAAGATTTAGAAATGAATCGGTTGAGCGCTGCCACTGTTCCTGTCAATTTTTGTACGTCTTTCACGAGGGGCTTTCAAATCAAGGATTCCTCGAACCTGCTGTGGACTGGCATCTATTCCCCGTTCACTGACTAAGTGCCGCAAGAATTTTCCCGAGGAGACTCCGAACGAACATTTAGCTGGCTTCAGTTTCATTTTATACCGTCGCATGATGTCAAAGCTTTCCTGTAAGTGGTTGATAAATCACCTTTGTTTCTAGATTTAACCAGCATATCATCGATGTATACTTCCATCGTATCTCCGATTAGGCCTTTGAACATACTATTCACGAGCCGTTGGTAGGTGGCACCGGCGTTTTTTAGCCCGAAGGGCATTACTTTGTAACAATAGGTTCCCTGACTGGTTAGGAACGCAGTCTTTTCCTGGTCATCCAGGTGCATCTGTATCTGGTGGTAGCCGCTAAAGGAATTCATGAAGCTGAGCATTTCATGTCTGTCCGTAGCGTCAATGAGAGCGTCGATGTGTGAGAGTGGGAAGGAGTTTTTCGGACACGCTCTATTCAGGTCAGTAAAGTCCACGCAGACCCTCCACTTTCCGTTTTTCTTTTCGACGACCACTACGTTGGCTAGCCATTAGGGGTATTTGACTTCTCTGATCTTTTACGCGTTCAATAGATTGGATACTTCTTCGTCAAATACCTTGTATCGTTCGGGGGAAAATTTCCTCCTTTTCTGTTTAATAGGTGGGAGGCTCGGATCGGTATTCAGTTTGTGTGAAATAATATCTGGCGGTATCCCAACCATGTCTTCGTGTGACCATGCGAAGCAATCACCGTTATCTCTTAAGAAGGTAAGGATTTGTTCTCGGCTCTGATCGTCTAAATCGAAACCTATTCGGACTTTCTTTTCGTGGAAAGCTGGATCGAGTGCCACTTCCTCGAGTTTCTCGATTCTGGTTCGATGTATCGATCCGGCCTCAGAAGGTGTAATTGCTAATCGGTCTTATCACAGATGGTTGATTTCATGGTAGCGGCATAGCATTCTTGGGCCATCTTTTGATCGCCCTTGATTTCTTGGATTCCCCAGTCTGTGGGAAATATGATGCTCTGGTGGTACATTGAAGGGACGACTTTCATTGCGTGGATCCATGGCATGTCCATGATACAATTATAGGGAGATTCACAATCTACCACATTGAATTTTACCTTAAAATTAATGCCCCCGGCATAGACGGGCAGGACGATGTCTCCAAGTGTATACTTCACTTCGCCACTAAATCCGACCAAAGGGATTCGTCGGAGTTGGTTTCTTTTTCGCTTAGCCCCATTTCCATGAGAGTACTTAGATTAATCATGTTAGTGGAGCTACGAGTGTCTACCAAGATACGTCGGATTCGGCAGTTCCCAATAGATAATGAAATGACTAGTCCGTCGTGATGGTCTTCACCTCCGGCATCAGAATCATCGAAAGTAATAGGAACTGACGAGACGGTTCTATTACTCATGTATTCCGACGACAAGGGTGAATCCATAATCCTACTTTTAACGTGCCTCTTGGCTGCTGAATAAGTAATACCGCATATCTTTGATCCCCCAGTGATACAGTTGATAATTTTCTCGGGTCATGGAGATAAGGGTCGTTCAGATGTTACGTTATCCCTCCATTCGAGAGTTGCCCTACCTTTTTCCGAAATCACATCTTTCAGATGCCCGAGGGAAAGGAGGTGCGCGACTTCCTTTCGGAGGGCGACACATTCGTCCGTATAATGCCCGTGATCGCCATGGAAATCACACCATCGGGTGACGTATTTCTGGACTCCGACTTGTCGCTCTTCCTAGGCCATCTAACGCCTTTGGTGTACCTGTCCAGGGATTTGACCAATTCGGCAGTTGATATACTGAAGTTATAGGAATGTACCTTGAGGGGAAGATCAGGGTGTTCCTTCCATCCATTGGGCTTTTCGCGAGTAGGATCAAGTCTGCCCCTCTCTTCTCGCGCGTATGGGTGAATTCTAAGCTCCTTATTGGATTGTCTGTCAATGTGGTCGAACCCCAGACTAGCCTTGAAGGGCTCTTCGTCCTCTTCGAGTCGTATCTAAGCAAGTGCTTTAGCTTCGACGTCTTCAAAGGTTAGACAAGGGTATTTGGTGAGCTCTTTGTACAGCTCGCTTCCTCGTATCAATCTGCGCCTAAATGCTTGGACCGACGTGGGGACATCGCAGTTCGGGATTGCCACCTTTTCCTTGTTGTACCTACTCAGATATTCTCGAAGGGGCTTGTTAGGCTTCTAGATAATGTAATACATGTCGCTGGATTGCCTTTCTAATCGGCGACTGCTAGCAAACTGGGTTTTGAATGCGTCGACAAGGTCGGCGAAGGATGCTATGGATCTGTGGGGCAGTTGGGTGGACCACGTTAAAGACGGTCCTGATAGAGCAGTCCCGAAGATCTTACACATGACCGCCTCTTTGTCTTTCTCGGAGACAGAGGCCGCCGTAAGCATTTGTTTATATAAGGCAATGTGTTCGTCGGGGTCGTACGTTCCGGCATAACGTGTCATATTGGACGTATGGAACTTTTTAGGGATACTGACTCGGGCGATATCTTCGGTGAAAGGGGTTTCACTGTATCCCCTTACGTCTTCCCTTTCAATAGGGAGAGGGACGCCCGGGATCCGGGTAAGGCGTGCATCCACCACCTTTGTGTACCTTTCCAGGGCTTGGGTCAGCATAAGGTTAAACCTCCTTTCTTGGTCGTTATGCGACGATTGCACACCGGTGTGACGCCCCATCTCCGGGACCGCAGGAGTGAGAGTGTTGCCTGGATTGGTGACAGCAGGGTTCTGACGAACGAGGTTATGGATTTCCTGATGCATTTCATGATGTGCTGCACCATGGGGGTCATGATGACGTCGTCCAGGTTCAACTAGATTTGAGTTTTGCCTAGATCTCCAGCTCTTCGAGACCTCTGAGCGTTGGAGCCGACAAACTGTATTTGTGTTTTTAATGAAGCGTTCTCGTTGGCTAACTTGGCATTTTCGGCGGCTAGAGTCTGACTTAGGGTGTCGTGGCGCTGACGTTGGTCGTCAAGCTCTTGTTGGAGGGCTTCCATGGTGCTACTCATTTCCGCCATTTGATGGGATTCGTTTGACGCTGCCCTAGGGTGAAGGGTGTCTTGAGGTTCCGGGGTTTTCTCGATCATTGCGTTGTCGTTTTCAAGGAGCAGGTCGTCAGACTGATCCGAGGACATTTTTGCTGAAGATTCGGCCATTGGGTGATGGTAGGGGGTGTGAATTCGGAGGGATGAATCGATCCAAGGCCCCACTGTGGGCGCCAAATTGTTTTGAGGCAAAAAGCTTGATCGCAAGGTCGGACTTAATTGCCTTAGAGATGGGATCCGACGATCGATCAGATGATCTTTGAAACGTATTAGTTTTTTATTATAATTATTGAGTGCAAGAACAATAAGCTTGAGAGTACGAAGTATCAGAATTGCAGAGTGCAAAATTCTAGTCGTCAACTCGTATATCTCTAAAAATGAATAACAAAAATATATATAGCGGCCCGAGTTGGTCCGGATATTGGGCGAGATTCTCGTAACCGATCGTCCCTCTAGCAACGGCCCAACGTTCTGATTTAAACCATTTGGAGGATTCTTCGGCACGTGGGCTTCAAGGAGCTAACGGCATCTAATTTGGTGTGTATTACGAGCTTCTCTCAAACCGTTTCGGACGAGGACCAAAACTGGAGGCCCAACATATATGTACGCTCCTCATTATGAATCACATCAAGGAATTCATTTATTTCCATATTCTTTTATCTAAATAACATGGTATGGGATCCTACGTAATTATTTTTCCAAACCCTAATTGTCGCCCCTACAATACCGTGCACCGCCGCCGCATATCTCTGCCCTACACCGCCGCCGCCGATCTCTAGCCTCCTATACACTACTCTGCCCTAATTTCCGGTCTCTCTCTCACCGCCACACAATACCCTATATCGCTGAATTATACCCGACATACCCCTAGCCCGCCCCACCGCAGTCTATCCAGCGCTGTACTAGCCATCCTACACTTCTGCTTCTGCCTACTTACCGCCTTCAAGCATGGTGGATGGAACCATTACTCCAACTGATGCAAATCTAGCTCTTACCCCCTCTAAATGCCCAATTCAGGTTTTTACTTCCCCATATTACATCCACCGATTAGATCATCTGGGTCTCACCATCCGCCCGTTTGTTTTGAGGGGTACGGACTACCAAGAATGGAACGAAGAATTTCACAACTCCCTCAAACCTAAATGAAAGCTGCGTTTCATCCATGGCTTAATCAAAAAACCGGCATCGGTGGATGATCTTGATGATTGGTATATGGTAATTCTATGCTAATAGGTTGGATTCGTGAAACAATTGATCTAGCCCTACGTTCTTCCATAGCTTTCTGCGATGATGTTGCCGAAA
Organism: Phyllobates terribilis; assembly: GCF_046119375.1. NCBI lineage: Eukaryota > Metazoa > Chordata > Amphibia > Anura > Dendrobatidae > Phyllobates > Phyllobates terribilis. Next base: position 6,266 of record NW_027368691.1, on the reverse strand, counting down.
GCTTCGTTTTTTCGTCAGTAACGGTCCGCGCAAGCTTCAATTGAAAGTTGAAATGTCTCGTTGTCGCCAAAACGGTTAGTCTCTATCCGCATATTACGGTACGTTCATCAAGCTACACACGAAGATTGAAACCTATTCACCGCTTCCTTCGTGTTCAACGACGGGATGCACCTGCAAACTACACGAGAAAGTTGTTGATGCAAGTAAAATGTATAAAATACTCAATTTTTTTACTTGGGCTCAATGATGCTGCATTCGCCCCGCTATGTTCCAGCATCCTAGTGCGCGACCCTCTTCCAGATCTCAATACAATCTATTCACTGGTTGTACATGAGGAGAGTCACCAACAACTTCAGTAGCTATGGCAGCCCGTCATTTGCTGACACCAACAACTTCTTTTGACCGTAAATTACTCCATTGTTCACATTGCGGATGGTCAGGTCATGACAAAGCCACCTTCTTTAAACTCGTCGGCGTTCCGGAGTGGGTAAAGGAACATGCTACTTCCCTTTCGGTTGTGTGCAACAAGACGTCCGCACCAGTACAACAACGTGCAAATGCAGTCCAAACACATTTTGCTGCACATATTTTCTGAGTTGTTACAGCCAACCCCACAACCGCAGACCGCTAGCAGTTCGTTCCTTTGATGACGGCAGACCAGTGGAACACCTTCGTCAATATGTTTTATCAATTGCAGTCCAGTTCTGGACCTTCTGATGCGTCTTCTGTTATGTCTCCTCTTCCTTGGATTCTTGATACAGGTACATCGTTTCATATGACCGGGGATCGCTCTGTCTAGAAAAATTTACATACTATACCTGATGTATCTATTGTGTTACTTAATGGTCATTTGCAATCTGCTGCTACCGCTGGTACTACTATATTTGGTTCTACTAAAATTACTGATGTTTTGCAAATACCCACTTTGACTTGCAACTTACTATCGCTTGCTAAGATGACTCTCCATTTATCATGCATTGTTATCTTATCTCCTAAGTTCTGTGTACTTAAAGAGTTCCACTCGCGGACAACGATTGGCATGGGTGAAGAACACGAGGGGGTTTACTGGCAGCGTTTTTTGAGCCCGACTTTGAGAGCTTCTTCCACGCTGTTTTTGTCCGCACCAGCTATAACTTGGCATCATCGGCTTGCTCATCTGTATGCCATTGTTTTCTTATATTTCTAGTTTATCAGTTTCAAAGTCTAGTTTGACTTCAGTTGATCCCTGTGTTGCTTGTAATTCAGGGAAGAATACTCGGTGTTTTTTACAATAAGTAATAATAAAGCCTCACCGCTATTTGAGTTGTTACATCTTGATGTTTGGGGGCCTTACAGTGTTCAACCTTCTTCCAGTGCATCATATTTTCTCACTTTGGTTGATGATTATTTTCGTACTACTTGGGTGCACTTGATTAGCTCAAAGACACATGTCCATGCTCTTGTGCAACGGTTTCTTTCTCTTATTACTACTCAGTTTCAGGCCATTGTGTTCCGTGTTGGTGTAGATAACGGGACGGAATTTCAGCCCTCACACTCATACTTTGTTGATCATGGCATTATATTTAAGCGATCTTGTGTCTACACATCTCGGCATAATGGTCGCGTTGAACACAAGCATCGTCACGTACTTAATGTTGCTCGTACTCTTCGTTTCCAAGATGCATTACCGCTTTACTTCTGGGGCGAATGCATTTTGACGGTAGCTTATGTAATCAACCGAACACCACCGACTCTTCTTGATGGGAAGATGCCTTATGACCTACTGTACATTCGTCCTCCGACATATCATACACTTTGTGTGTTTGGTTGTCTCTACTTCGCCTCTATCATACCACGGCCTACTGACAAGTTCGCCACCCGGGGTCACAAATGCTTATTTGTAGGTATCCCAAGGACCAGCGTGGGTGGAGGCTATATGACTTGGATTCTCAGCAGTTCTTTGTTTCTCGAGATGTGACATTTCAAGAGTCCCTGTTATTATTTGTTTCAACAACTGAGACTCCATCTACATTACCTGTGTCTTACCGTCTTCCTTATGTGCTCGATGAGATGACTTCTTCTACTACTTCGTTCGAACCCAATTGCACTCTGTCTGACGACATGGGGAGTGCACATATGCCACCCTCTGCGCCTCTGCCACTTCTGACTGATCTTCCCGCTAATGCTCCTACTACATCTCTTGATTTGCCTGCCACTACTGACCGTCGTATCCTCTTAAAACTCGGAAGCCAAATGTTCGGAATAATGATTAAATTTGCGGTTTTTCTAGTTCTGCTACACCCTCCCCGTGTTTTGAGTCTTCACTCATGTCGGTCTCTCACTTGTCGGGCGCTCCTTACACACTTGCTTCTGTGCTATTTGTTGATCAGTTCTCACCACGTCATATTGCTTTCTTAGTAGCGATACAGTCTCACAGTGAGCCGTCATCTTTTTCCAAGGCTGTTAAGAACTTGCATTGGTAGCAAGCTATGTATGCCGAGCTAGACGCTTTACAGCTTAATCATACATGGGATCTATCTGAGTTACCTGCTCATAAGCGACCCATTGGATGCAAGTGGGTCTTCAGAGTAAAGTACCGTTTAGATGGGATAGTCGAGCGCTACAAAGCGCGTCTCGTGGTTCTTGGCAATCGCCAAGTGGAGGAGACCGATTATACTGAGACTTTTTCACTAGTTACAATGATGTCGAGTGTGGGCATATTTTTATCAAACGATGCCATACGCGGTTATGAGCTTCATCCGATGGATGTTCATAATGCATTTCTACACGACGATATTGCTGAGGATATATACATGGGGCCTCCTATGGGGCTTCCTGGTGTCGTTAGTGGTCATGTTTTTCGTCTTCGGAAGTCTCTTTATGGCCTTCGTCAGGCCCCTCGCAGCTGGTTAGCGAAGCTGTCTCAGTCTCTTCGGACTTATTGTTTCACTCAGTCAGCAACTGATCATTCTCTCTTCACTTTGCATCACACTGAGTACACTATCCATGTTCTGATATATGTAAATGATATGATTATCGCAGGAAGCGATTCTGTTGCTATTGCCCGCTTCAAGTGTTACTTTGGTTCTTTGTTTCATATGAAGAATCTGGGCGCCTTGAAGCATTTTCTGGGTATCGGGATAGCTCAGAGTTCCACCTATCTATACCCGTGTTAACGCAAATATGCGTTGGATATCTGGTCAGACCGAAATGGTGGTTGTGCCTATCAAAGATACCCAACTTAACAATTCCACTAGTAAAGCGGTAAGAAGGGGTCGAATCCCAAGAGAGCCAGAACGTTAATTTATTTCTTATGGTGTTACCGAATAGTAACAATGGAGGTTTTTGATTGTGATTAAATTAACTAAGCAAAAGCAAAAGTAAAAGCAATGAATGTTGGGTTGTAACTAATATGATTATGGAGCTCACTCTATCTAGCATCAGCGCATTGTTCAATCGGAATGTTGATCATCGAATTTTATTAATTTATATTCTGAATTGGTTAATTTGGTTGTCCTACTCTTTGTTCGTAAATACCAACTAGTCCAAATAGTCCTAGGAACCCTTATTGTAAGCAATAACCAAGGAAATCCCAAGGTTCAAAAGCGCAACAACATAAAGATCAAAGATATGCAGGCCTATGCAATACCATTGGCAAATCACCGATACTCGACACAGGTTTATAATCTCTACAAAATAAGCACTAGCAAATAGTCTATGCAAATTCTGATTTCTATCTAAAAGACAAAACTTTTCAAATCGAATTATCAAGCCTAGCAATATGATAGATAATTAATCAACCTAGTTTGCAACCTAGATAAAATCAAGATCAATCAATAGTCAATAAAGCACAAGAGATTATAAAACAATCTTGAAATTAACTTTAGAATAAAAACATAAGAATTCTCACAACAAAACCTAAAACAATAGCTTCAGCCTTAAGAGTGAACTATAGAGAGTTTAGCCAGACATAGCCATTGAAAGCATTGAAGAATATGAATGAATGATGGAAAACAAACCAGGGAAGATGATAAAGGTGGAAGCTTTCTTGGAGGCTGCTGCTGAGTTCTCTCTAAATGAATGTGGCAAAAGAATATTGAAAGAATGATGAATGATCCATCAATCTAACCTAATTTCTAAAAGGCTTATATAGTATCTAATAAAAGGAAAATAAAATAAATCAAAATAACTAAAAAGATGTGGAAAAACTAATCAGAATCTTGGATAAAATCTTCAATATGGGCCGTCCGTCTCCGTTGTCACGATCGTGACAGGGTTGTCGCGATCGTGACAATGCTCCAGTTCTCAGGTCCGTGGCCGGTAGCAATCGTGATAGGGAGTCACGATCGTGATAGGTCAAGTGAGGCTAAGTCGCGATCGTGATGGATTCTCTCGATCGTGACAGCTTCAACTGAGGCTGACTCTTGGTTGTGATACTCCATCTCGGTCGTGAAAGCTTCTCCTGAGACGGTCTTCGGTCTTCTACAAGCATCGAGGTAGCTCGGCTTTGCCTCTTGGCTTCTCCTTCGGTGTAGGCGTGGTAAACTTCCTCTATCTCCATTCCGAATGCACTAAAAGTGAGTACAACCGGGGTCTCCATGATAAAACCACAAAATACCGCTTACGAGCATCCCACTAATCCATATGTAAACTCCAACCTAGATTCCGGGAATACCACTCGTTAAGCACCTAAACACCACTATTTCTAAGCTAATAGTCGCTAGTTAACACCATATAATAAGCTCCTATCAATATCCTATATGAGACTGGTCTTCTTGGGACCAAGCCTGCAACTTTTCCTATGGAGAATAAACATTTGCTTGCTACTGTCGACATCCCTGCATTTGCTGATTCGGAGCACTACAGAAGCCTCATTGGCCGTCTCATCTACCTGACTATCACTCGTCCTGAGCTCTGCTACTCGGTTTATACTCTTGCTAACTTTATGTAGTCCCCTAAGGAGGCTCACGGGGATGCAACCTTGTGTGTTCTTCGCTTCCTTAAGGGGCACCCAGGTCATGGACTATTTCTATCAGCATCGAGTTCCCTTACTATGGCTGCTTACTCTTTTCTGATTGTGTAGTTTGTCCCTTGACTCATCATTCTCTGACGGGCTACTTCATTATGCTTGGTTCGTCTCCCATTTCATGGAAGACCAAGAAGCAAGTTACCGTCTCTCGCTCTTCTGTTGAGGCGGAATATCGATCTATGGCAGCTGCCTGTAGTGAGTCGTTATGAATTCGATCACTTCTCACTTCTCTCGGTGTGACTTTGTCGTCTCCTATGCGCCTTTTCTGCGACAACCAGGCTGCCTTGCATATTGTAGTCACCCCAATATTCCATGAGCGCACAAAACACATTGAGATTGATCTGCACTTCGTTCGAGACATTATATATGCCAGTATTGTTTCTACTGCTCATATATCTACGACTGACAAGCCTGTGGACATGTTCACCAAGGCCTTGGGCGCCAACAGTTTGAATTTCTATTGGGCAAGTTGGGCATTAGCGATCTACATGCTCCAACTTGAGGTGGAGTGTTGGAGATTTATATGTATATTAATTGTATTTATCTATATTCTGATTTGTACTTATCCATATTCTTAGTTAGTTCCAATAAAATAGGATATCAGTTAACCTTATGCGTATATATGTATGCTCATCATTATGAAATAGAATAAGGAAATCATTTATTCCTATATTCATTTATCTAAATCAACATTGTGCCAACAAAAAAGAACGGAAAAAGCCCTTATTTTATCAGAGAAACTAGACTACAACGGGAGATCAGGTAATTGCATTTGTGCTTGATATCCTTAATTGTGGGTACCTCCCTACGTGCTTTGTCGATCCTTTGTTGATTACCATTCCGAAGGTTGAGGCGCCTGCTAAAACTGATGATTTCTGCCCTATTTCGCTCCTTAATATGGTTTATGAGATGGCCTCATCGTCTAAAACATCTTCTCCCTGACCTGATCCATCCGACATAATCTAGGTTTATCCGAAAACATTAGATAGTTGTTAACGTTGTTATAGCCTAGGTGGTACTCCATTCTCTAACTGATACTTTAAATGCCTTCCCGGGATTAATTATGAAAATCCGCAGATATGATCGGGTGCGTTTGTCCTTTCTAAAGCAAGTGCTTAAGAAAGTAAGTTTACATAGCACTCTGGTTGATCTTATTATGTTATGTAAAATTTATGGGTCTATGGAGCTTGTTTGGAATGGGCTCCTTCTCTTCAAGCAGGGGTCCTTATTTGTTTTCTATATATATGGAGTTCTTTTC
>NW_027368690.1:0-48078 GCF_046119375.1 Phyllobates terribilis | reverse complement strand
ACTTGAACGTCTTAAAAGAAATGGGCTTAAGTGAAAGTGACGTTAGTGAAACTAGGATCCCATTGGTAGGATTCAGTGGAGAGGTGAAGTATACTCTCGGGGATATAGTTTTGTTTGTCTATGCTGGTGGTGTGAACTTGCAGGTAAAATTCAACGTGATGGAGTGTGAGTTGCCCTACAACTGCATCATTGGCCGACCATGGATACACGCGATGAAGGACGTCCCCTAGACTATCACCAGTCAATCAAGTTTCCGACAACTTGGGGGATCCATGAGTTTAAAGGCGACCAGAGGGTTGCTTGAGAATGTTATGTGGCGTCCATGAAATTGGTGTATAAAGAGTGTTTCGTAACTACGACAAGAGAGGGCCAACACTACGTTGAACCAGAGACCAAGGAATTAGACGAGGTGGTCCTGGATCCATATTTCCCCGAACGTACCGTCCGAATCGGAGCAGACTTGGATAACAAATACAAAACGATATTGTTGTCCTTCCTTCACGCCAACTCAGATTGTTTTGCCTGGTCACATGAGGATATGGTAGGTATACCCTCCGATGTAGCAATGCACCAACTCAATTTTGATTCTAGTTTTCCTCCTGTCAAGCAGAAGAGGAGAAAATTCGCGCCCAAAAGAAACAAAGTGATCGACGAAGAGGTTGTCAGACTGCTAGACACGAGAAAGATTCGGGAAGTCAAATACCCTAAATGTCTAGCAAATGTGGTGGTGGTCGAGAAGAAAAATGGAAAATGGTGGGTTTGCGTGGATTTCACAGATCTAAACAAGGCCTGCCCAAAGGATTCTTTTTTGTTACACACATCGACACAATGATTGACGCGACAACAGGTCACGAGATGCTAAGTTTCATGGACGCATTCAGTGGTTACCATCAGATACAACTACATCCTTAAATATCAAGAGAAAACATCATTCGTCACTAGTTAGGGGACATACTACTACCGATTCATGCCCTTCGGGCTCAAGAACGTCGGGGAAACGTATCAGCAGTTAGTCAACAAGATGTTCAAAGACCAGACCGGAGATACAACAGAAGTGTACATTGATGACATGTTGGTCAAGTTGAAGAGAAAAGATGATCACATTGAATACTTGCAGGAGTCGTTCGACATACTCAGAAGGTACATCATGAGGTTGAACCCCGCAAAAGTCCTCATTCGCGGTTTTGTCTGGAAAGTTCATGGGGAACCTCGTACACGAACGAGGAATCAACGCCATCCCTGAGCAAGAAAGATCCATAATTGACTTAAGGGTCCCAAGGAGTGTGAAGGACGTGCAGAAACTGACGGGAACGATCGCGGCGCTCAACAGGTTCATTTCAAAGTCAGCGGACAAATGTAAACCCTTCTACGAAATCTTGAAAAAAATAAGTCTTTCTAATGGGACAGTGCACAGGAAGTAGCCTTCCAAGAACTCAAAAACTACCTGTCTGACCCATTTCTCTTAGCTAAGCCTAAGCCAGACGAATCCTTACCTCCGTACCTGGTAGTGTCAGATTCATCAGTCAGCGCGGTGTTATTCCAGGAAGAGGACGACATGAAGTTGCCAATCTACTACGTAAGCAAGTCCTTGTTGCCCGCCAAAACTAGGTATTCATCACTGGAAAAACTAGTATCGGCCCTCGTCATGGTGGAAAGCAAGCTAAAACCCTACTTCGAGACACAACCAATAGTGGTGAGGACCAATTACCCCCTTAGGTCAGTCACGAGGAAGACATAATTCACAAGACATATAGAGAAATGGATTATACATCTGAGCGGATATGAAATTAGTTATGAGCCCAGAACAACAATCAAATCTCAAGCCCTAGCAGACTTCGTGGCAGATTTCAGTCCAACACTAGAACAAGACGTATCGAAAGAAGTTTGTGACCTCGCTCTTGGCGAGACAGTCGGACAATGGGAGTTTCACACTGATGGTGCATTGAACGTCAAGGGAACGGGTCTGGGTGTTGTCCCCAAATCTCCACGGGGGGGATAACATAGCCCACGCTGTGAGATGCGAGTGGGAAGCAACCAGCAACGAGGAAGAGTACGAATCAATTGTTTTTGGACTGCAGTTGGCGAAGGATATTGACGTGAGAAAAATAAGAGTTATTTGCAACTCCCTACTCATATTTAACCAAGTGCAAGGCTCAATCGCTGCGAAGGAAGAGCGAATGGCGACATATATGGAAGTCGTAAAACAGATAGCGTCCGGATTCAACGAGTTCAGCATACATCAAGTCCCAAGGGAACAAAATGCGCAAGCCGACGCCTTAGCCAACTTAGGGTTGACCTTGAAACCTAACGAGTTCCCGAGTGTCCCGATTGTCCAAGTTACACATTATGCGGTGCCCAAGGTGGCAAGCGACAACCTTGAATTGTTAGATGTGTCGAGTCATGAATAGACAACGATGACTTCACCCATGTCGAGTCACAAACAGACCACGGCGGTTTTACCCAACCATCCTGCACCGAGAAGTGATGATTAAGGGTGGATTAAACCATTCCTTGACTGGTAGGTAGATGGTGTTTTACCAGAAGACAAGATGGCGGCGAAATGACTCAAGGTACAAGCGTTATCCTATGATGTCATTGACTCTGTTCTTTTTAAATGATCCGTCACATGTTTAAAGTTGAGATGTGTCGGGCCCGTAGAGGCATGACAAATACTCCCCTCGGTCCATAACAAGGAGTGAGGAAACCACACGAGGGGTAGAAGCTTGGGATGCAAGGTCATGCGGCTCGGGTACTTTTGGCCAACTATGAATGCCGACGCCGTTGAACATGCACATGCCAACGACATGCACCAGTCCCTAGACAACCGTCAAAATTCTTGCACCCGACTCTCCTACCTTGGCCCTTCATGCGGTGGGGGATGGATAAAAGCTACCACCGGCGCCGGGGCAACACATTTTCTTCCTCGTGATGACGAATTACTTCTCCAAATGGATAGAGGCAGAAACTTACAAGGAGGTAAAAGAAACACATATTATATCATTCATAAAACGAAACATCCTGTGCAGGTTCGGAGTACCTTCAGAGATAGTGTGCGACAATGGCTCACAATTCATCGGCCGAAAGACTCATGACTTTTTCACTCGATGGAACATTACTCTTATCACATCGGTGCCCCGATACCCGCAGGCAAATGGGAAAGTGGAGTCTAGTAACAAGATCATCATTAACAATATGAAGAAGAGACTAGAGGGTGCGAAAGAAAAATGGGCATAACTCCTACCATACGTTCTCTGGTTAGATCGAACCACTCATAGAAGTGCCTCGGGCCAGTCCCCCTTCTCTCTGGTCTATGTTTGCGATACGGTCCTCCCCGTCGAGATATTAGTTCCGACAACGAGATATGGTCTCTAAACGGCAGAACAAAACAATGTTGAGTTATCTCACATTATTGACACCATAAACGAGCTCAGAGAGAAGGCTAGAAGTCGCATGGTTCTCCATCAACAACAAGTGGCAAAATGTTACAACAAGAACGTCAGGATTAAGGCTTTTAGGCTAGGAGATTGGGTCTTGGGGAAGGTCTTCCAAAACACGACAGACCCCCGAGACGGGAAATTGACTCCACGGTGGGAGGGCCCATATTTCATTACGGAGGTCGTTGTCCATGGGGCGTACGTGCTATGCTCAATTGACGGTCGAGATGTGCCTCGAAGATGGAACGCTATGCATTTGAAACTTTATCACTTCTAGGTGACCGTGCGACATGTATGGAAGTATAACATAACACAAAATGAACGTTACGATACCAATCTATAGCAGTACAAATGACAGGCTTAGCGACAGTTTGTCCCTTGTGAGTTTTATGTTTTTTCTTTTTTCTTGTTCCCTAATACAACAAGTACACAAAGGGCCCCCCAACAAGACGATAGTGGATCCACTCACGTACAAACAATGAGCTCATACACGTACAACTGATTGGAACACGAGGGATGATACATACATAGGCACGTCGTACCCAATGAACCTTATACCCGCTATAAGGTCGTACGCCCTGCCTTACTACACATACCTAATACATTTATTTCCCCTCAAATAACATTACAAGTCATAACTTACATCTACAAGTTGTACAACAGGTTCTCTCCCCCTCTACGACGAGCAAGGAGAAGAATCGGCACATGAGGCCATACGACCCTTACACAATACATAAGGTTAGTTTTCAAAGAAAAAACAACCTAACACTCATACAACTGAATTGAGAGATACAAGCATTCCTCGATAGTAACGTATCACGTAAAACAGGCTCTCTCCCCTATTTGTCGAGCAAGAGAGAAGCCCGACACGACAATTCCTACACATGCCACACCAATTAACAAGCTCCTCGAAGAAGGACAAGCAATGGATAATCGAGCCCGATACAAGGGAAAAGAAGGACGAGGAGAGCAAATTGCAATTTCGAAATAAATGATGAGTTGATAGAGCCAAAGAGTCAAGGTGTATACAATGTAAAAGCAAGAGTAATTATTTTATTAATACCAACGGGTGCAAACAAAGTTTGTAATACATTCTATATATATGGAATTAAGTAGCAGATAAGCAAAATACTCAGTGACACGATGGCCACTAAACCACACATACAATTTGTGACCGTCTCCTTAACGGGCCGCCAAAACCAGGTACACAATATCACATTACATATGAACCGCTACTTAGCCGGTCCCCAAAACCAAATGTTTAGAAAAAGTACGAGGACAGTTCAGATAGAGCAACATTTAAAGAAAATATGAGAACTAGGGGGTGATCCTTACCATGTTCAGTGAGCCTTCTCGTCGGACGTAACATCGCCTTGATTTCCCACATCTTCGGTATGACCCGAGCTCTCGAAGTCCGCCTGTTCACCCGAGATACTTGGTCCTTGAAGCACGTCGTCATGGAGACAAGATTAAGGGTACTCCTTGTCGAAATCTTCACGAGTTGCCTCCAGATCCCACTCGGAGTGTTTGCCTTCAACGTATTCCTCCATCATCTCCACTCTATCCTTCAAGCCGAAGTAAGCCTCCACGTCCATCACCACTTGAGCACCTTGGTCTAAAAGGTGAGTCATGTCCCTTTCTAGTTGACAGATGCGTTCTCTTGATTCCTTCTGAGCTCGGGATGACTCCCCCTTCAGATGGCTCAGTTTGGCATCCAATTCTGATGCTTTCTTGACAGCTTTGGTCATCTTCTCCTCCATTTTCGACAACCTTGCCTCCTCTAGGGACACCTTACATTTCATATCCGTTAAGAAGGCGTCAACATCACGAAGCTCTATACGAGCTTCTCGGATTGCCTAACAAGATGAATCAATCAGTAGGAGCAGGATGACAAGTACTACCACGACAACTAAAAAAGGACTTACTGTGTCAAAGGATGACATGATCATTCCAGGACTTTGGAGGTTTCAGCGTTTTTTAGACATCTTGGGGGAGTTTTTCTTTCTTAGCGGTCGAGGGAGGCAGCATCGCAGGAGCATCAAGCAACGTCAGGTCGGCAACAGTGTTGGCACGAGATCTTTTGGCAATGGAAGAAGGAGCCTTAGATGACCCCCCTTTGCTTTTAGCCTTCAAAGCCATCGATTCTTTTAACGATAGCCTGGAAGAGTTGCGTCCAACGCGAGTGCTCGTTGCTAAACAAAAGAAGAATGAGTTTAAATCAATTCGACATGCATGAACCAAGAAAGGCCTGATTTACATTTCATTGGAGAGGCCATAAAGACTTCAGGTTTGGATGGGAGATTCTAAGAGGCAGTGGCGTTCTCAAAAGTCCGGAATTCTGCAGGGAGACACTCGATGGCCCTAATGACTTTTCCCAGTTCTCTTCCAACTCCTTGGCTTCTTTTGGAAATACTACAAGGGTTAAAACAATAAGCTAATTAATCTGAAGGATCCGAGAAGTTAAACGACAGACAGATGCTTACCCGATTCCGACCACTCCGTTTTCAAGAAAGAGGCGTCCTTCCCAAAACCCAGAGAATCAATCTTGATGAAGAAAAACTTGTACCTCCAGCCGCAATCGTTTGCATCCAGTTTTCCAACCAGAGGCTCCCGACCCGGACAATCCCTAAACAGGTATTGATACGAGCTCATGCTAACCGAATAGAAAAAGTACTCAAAGACTTAAAAAAACCCAATTCCGAATACCTCTCATTTAAATTGTCAAAGATCTGGAGCAAACGCCAGCCCGATGGCATAATTTGGCAAGGAGCGAGGTTCTAGGAGGCCATCACGTCACGCACCAGTGGAGAAAATGGAAATGTATGTCCAATAAGGAAGAGGTAGTTGTACATGACCGTCCAAGCCTCGTAGCAGGTGTCTGCTCTCTCGTCTTTGTCAAACAGATGTACAACGACGCTCCCGGCGAACCTCGCCCTGGCCAATAGGTCGGTAAGTTCGCCCTCAGTAAGGATGTTGTTGACAGTGTCTACCTCCATTAGGTGAAATATCGGGTCCATGAAAGAAAACGGAGGGCCAGAGAACAAAGAAAGTGAGAACAAAGAAAGCGAGAACAAAGAAAGCAATTTTGGAGGGAGTTACTTATCGAGGAGAAGATCAGAAAAGAGACGGACAAATGCAACATGATTGATGAGATTAACATTAATAGGCATCAACGCGGCAATCGAAGCGTCTGGGCAGGGCGAGATGCAAGCCGTATACATGGAGCCATCACAGGAAAAAGCAAAACGCCCGTTTTCGTATCAAACTGTCTATTGCTTTTAAGGCAATTTTTGGGCTCCAGTTTTGAGCGGCCCAAACACGCATCGTCAACGACCCAATGGAAATAAATGAAGGAGGTGTTGTTGCGAAGATAACTGGTAAAGCATTGAAGAAAGGAGACATCGGGTGAGTAACGGCCGGACGACCACCGAATTCTTCGCACCCGACGACCCAATTCCAACGTTCATATTTTTCTCTTGTATAAGTGCCGAAAACGAGCTCATGTAAAGGACACGGACTATTGCTTACTAGAAAATTCAATCTTAACAATCTATTTATGATAATTCCTTGTTTTCTACTTGTTTTTTCCATTCTCAAATGAGTGATCGTGAGTTAGATTCTAGTCTGATCGATTGTTCCCGCAAACTAGGCAATTTAGCCTCGTCGAGCACTTTTTGCCCAAAACAAAAAGTATTGAATTTTTTTTTTGGTGTTTCTCCACCCATTTATTCTATATGTATAACTAATAGATTCCAAAAACAGATATTTGAGAAAGTTGAAGAAAAGGTCAGCAAAGGCAGGGTGGAAGGAAGCATTAGCAGAAGATATTTGCAAGAAGAAATCGCAAAATCTGCATCATTTATTTTACCAAAGGTGATCCGATGTTACCCAAGAGGTTGAGAAGAAATGAACTAATAATGCCTCAGTTTTAATGATAACAAACAACCTTATGAACTAATATGTGTATTGAGTGAGATATCGTAGGAAATCGATAGGCCTTTGAGTTAATTAGGTGGTTTAAGCATGGAAAGCAATGAGCTAAAGTAGAGATACAAGAGCGAGTCCAACGAGAAGAATAGCGCTTAACGCGCTTAACCAGGAGCAAGGGAACCGAGTGCTACTAAAGGGAACCAAACACAAAGAGTGAAGAATCGAGCTGCAGAGAAGTGAAGCACTATGCAAAGAGGACACGCTCAAGGAAACCGAATACACTGAATGAGACCGAGCGTGTATATATGGAAAGAAATCTTTCAAGGCACTATAGAAGGAAAGATTTGATACGCCAAAGATTTACCATATTTGAGATCTTAATCATTGAAGCAAGTTTGTTATTATACTCGGCTAGTTTAGATGTAGTAGTTTATTTATTATTATTATCATGCTTTTAGGTAACTAGTTCCCGGTGATTATGCCATATTATAAATAGTTTAGTTCATTTACCTTTAACGTTGTTGTTGAACACGAGAGAGAGAGTTCATCTTGATTTAGGACTTAGGCAATAATTAGGAGAGTTTAGGAAGAAATTGAGAACTGTGTGTTCGCCAAGAAGTTGTAAGTCCTACGAGAAATCAAATCAACAATCGTTTTGGAATTAAGTGTTTAATTGCTCTTAGTCTTGTATTTCCGCATATTCAATCTTTATTTAGGGCTAAGATCTTCACGATCCACAATTGGTATCATAGCAGGATCCAATTCCAATACGGCAATGAAGAACTCTGAATTCAAACTCGGCATGTCCCTCTACAAGCCTCACTAGTTTCGAGAAGGAGAACTTAATTGGTGGATGGGAGTGCACACGACGTTCATTCAAACCCAAGATTACCAATGCTGAAAAATTAAAGAGCTTGGAGATGAGGTACTTCCAGAGTTGAAGGCATGATCAGAATGGCAACCAAAGCACTACACCAAGATGGAGAAGAAGGCGAAAGCTCGATAACTGATTCTGTGTGGACTCACCCGAACTGATATTGACAAATTCATTGGCATACAAACAACCAAAGACATGTGGGAAGCCATCATTTCCATACACAAAGGGGGAAAAGATAAGAAGGATACCAGAAAGTTCACGCTTCAAAGGGAGTTTTACTCCTTCAAACAACTCCCTGGTGAAAGCGTGTCAGCTTGCCAGTCACGCTTCACAATTCTGATCAACAAGTTAATTGCCTCTAGCATAGTCGTTCCTCCCTCAGAGCAGACACTGGCCATCATCTATGCTATGAGCGAAAAATTCGAGCTCACTCGACAAATCGCTCTCATGTCTCCAAACTGCAAGAAGCTTCCAGTAGTTGACATATTTGGCAAGTTCTTTGACCAAGAGAATGTTGACTCACTAAAGGGCTTACGAGTAAAAGAAGCCACTGGAACATTGCTGAAGCTCACGAAGGTGCTTGAGAAGATGTACATCAATGACGGTGAAGAGGATGAGGACGATGATATAGAAGTCGTCCTCATGACAAAGATGGTAAAGAAATTGTTTAAAAAGAGAGCTGGACCCGGAGAATCATCATCCTTGGATAAGCATGATCTCAAGGAGTACATGTGCTATAACTGCCAGGAGAAGGGACATCTTGCCAAGACGTGCACCAATCCAAAAGTAGAGTCCACTGAGAAGAAGGAACTTTTCTCATCATGGGGAGAAGAAGATGATGTAGCTGACCTTCACAAAGGATTCCAAGGCAAATGTCTCATGGCCAATGCAGAGGCTCTTACTTGAGAGGTAAAAAACCTTGATTCCTTTCCTAATCGCTTAAACATGCTTGAAAAGAAAGACCTGATTAATATGATTAAGGGGATTCTAGAAGACACTGAAGCTTTAGAATCTCAAATCACGGAATATGAGGAGGAAGTAACTGAACTAAGTAGCAAATGTCTAGACTTGTCCACTAGGTTAGCTGACAAAGAAAAGGCCTTAGTAAAATCTAGGGAACTGAGTTTGATGACAAAATCCTGCGAAGGCTCAAGGGTAAGCAATTCTTACAAAGATCACCAAATTAACACAATCTATTAATGAGAAAATGGTGAACCAAACTGTTTTTGTAAAGGCTAGACCTGGATTAGGATATGACTTAGATTCCTCCAAGTTCTCGAGCATTAATGAAAAGCTCACCAGAGAATTAAGTGAAAAAGTTGAGACCTTAGACAAGGCCCTTCAAATCCGTAGAAGCAAGATTGAATTCTTAGAGAAAAAGGTTAAGGCACTTGAACAACCACTAGGGGATGACAATTACTGGTTTCATGGGGAAAAGGCTCATAAGATGTATGTGAGCCAAGACCAAGGGAATGCCACAAACATACTAGATCCCAAGATTAAGGATATGAAGCCCTTTAGACCAGGAAAGGGCAAATATGGTTATATGAAGTACAATGAATGATGCAGATTTTGTGGTAACAATGGTCACACTATACACTCTTGCAAGAAGAAGCAAGCGCTAAGTAAAAAGGCACACAGGTCACCCACACGCACTACACGTGAAGTGATTAGCTTGAATTATGCTTCTTACTTAGTGCACGCCTCTTCATATAAAGGCAAAAGGCTCGATCGTAGTACCTCTCCTCATACTAATCAGAAAGCTAATCCACCTAGAAAAGCTGAGCTTCAATGGGTTCCAAAAGTTTAATTGCCTATTTACAGGGAAACTTGAGCAACGAGAACAAATGGTACATAGATAGTGGTTGCTCATGTCACATGACCGGAGACATGGAAAGACTACAAAGTTTTCAAGAATATGACGGTGGAAGTGTATCATTTGGTGACAATGAAATCACTGGACATGGAAAGGTACATCTCAATGACAAGATAGAGATTCAGATGGTGAACTTTATGGAGAGCCTTCGCTACAATCTCTTAAGCGTGACTAAACTCTATGATGAGGGACCAAACGAGGTGACTTTTACTACCTCGAAGTGCTTTGTGAGAAATGCTACTGGGGAAATCATCTTAAGGAAAAAGCGAGTCAACATCACGTATATATTCGACTCCAGCTTCATCCCAAAGAGTCACCTTTGTCTTGCTACTATAGAAGATCAGACCGACTTATGGCATCAACGACTAGGGCACGTCAATCTACACCTTCTTCATATGCTACGTGCAAAGGAGCTAGTCCGCGGCTTACCTCTCATCAAGATAGATAACATGACACACTACGCTAATTGTGTCAAGGAAAAGCAAGTCAGGAGATCGTTCAAAGCTAAGCAGAACATCACAACAAAGAAGCCCCTTGAGCTACTTCATATGGATCTATGTGGGCCAATGTGTGTTCAAAGCCCTAGTGGAGCAAGCTACATATTTGTGATCATTGATGACAACTCTAGGTTCACTTGGACCTTATTTCTGTGCTCCAAGGATCAAGCTTTCTCGCGTTTCATCGAGCTAGTCACTTTACTCGAGAATTCTCTATCTCTGAAGGTGCGCTCTATAAGATCATATCATGGAATTGAATTTGAGAATGGAGATATGCTGAACTACTGCATTGAAAGGGGAATCGCTCATAACTTCTCAGCCCCTAGGACTCCACAATATAATGGAGTGGTTGAAAGAAAGAACCGAACGTTAGTGGAGATGGCGCACACCATGCTACTTCAAAGTGGAGTCACTCCCTCTCTATGGGCTGAAGCGGTGAACATTGCATGCTACATCACCAACAGATCACATCTACGACCTTCAATAGGAAAGACTCCTTATGAGCTAATCAAGGTATAACCTCCAAGCATATCTCATTTCAGGGTATTTGGTTGCAAGTGCTACGTGCTGAATAATGGGAAAGATAATTTAGGCAAGTTCGATGCACGAAGTGATGAAGCCATCTTTCTTGGCTATGTCCCAGCAAGTAAAGCATACAAGGTGTTCAACCAGAGAACAAGAACCTTCGAGGAGAGCATACATGTAGTGTTTGATGAAGGCATGTTCCTCTCTTCTTTGTCAAATACCTCCGATCCATTCCAGAAGTCACCCCCTTAGAGGCATCCTCAGATATTGATGGAGCCCCTCCTCCTAAAGCCTTAAACCCACTCACCCTTCCCTATACAACCTCATTTCCCTCAGGCCCAGACTCAGACAGTGATAACAAAGTGCCCTCTAATTCAGACATTACTCATAATACAAAGCCTCCCACTAGAGCCTTTCAACAACAAGGGGCTCACCCTCCAGAGAACATCACCCCAATTGACTATGGAATCCACACTCGCTCTCGTGTAGCCCGAAGAGCACCTCCAGAGGCACTTGTTGAAGCACTTGATGAAGCCGCTGAGGAAACCAACCTATGTGTCTTCAACGCCTTCGTCTCACTCACTGAGCCTAAGAATATCAAAGAATCCATTCTTGATCCAGATTGGGTGGCAGCCATGCAAGAAGAGCTTCATGAGTTCGAGTGGAATAATGTCTGGCATCTAGTTCCTAAGCCCTCCAATCGCACCATCATAGGCACTCGTTGGGTCTTTCGAAACAAGTTCGATGATTCAGGAGTTGTAGTAAGGAACAAAGCACGTTTAGTAGCACAAGGGTACAATCAACAAGAAGGGATTGATTATGATGAGACCTATGTTCCAGTCGCCAGATGAGAGGCCATTCGTCTTTTAATTGCCTTCTCTTCACATAAAGGGTTCAAGCTGTTTCAAATGGATGTGAAGACGACCTTCCTTAATGGTGTGCTCAACGAAGAAGTGTATATGAAGCAGCCCCCAGACTTTGAGGACTTGACTCACCCAGAGGACGTGAATTTCCTGGACAAGGCTCTCTTTGGGTTAAAGAAAGTACCAAGGGCATGGTATGAGTGCCTATCTAAGTACCTCCTCGCTAATAAATACAAGAGGGGAACAGTGGACAAGACGCTCTTCATCCAGGAACATAAGGGAGACATCCTAGAGGTTCAGGTAGACTTTGATGATATTATTTTCGGCTCCACTAACATGTCGCTTGTAGAAAATTTCTAAGACGTGATGAGCAGCAAGTTCAATATGAGCATGATAGGGGAACTCAACTTCTTTTGCAAGTGGTGCAAAAGGCTGAATGCATTCAAATTCATCAACAAAAATACCTAAGGGAGATCATAAAGAAGTTTGGGATGGACAAAAATAAGCCCCTTCACACTCCAGTGTCCACGGACACTAAGCTCAATGCAGACCTTAACGAACCAAAGGCAAATGAAACACTCTATAGAGGTATGGTAGGATCTTTGATGTACTTAACCGCCTCTAGGCCCGATATTGTTTTTGCAGTGAGTCTTTGTGAATGTTTTCAATCCTATCCAAGGGAGTCGCACTTTGCTATTATCAAGCGTATCCTTTGCTACTTGAAAGGGACTGGCAATTTATGTTTATGTACCCTAAGAACTGCAAATTTACCCTTGTTGGATACACAGATGTTGACAATGTAGGTTATCTCGTTGATCGAAAGAGCACCTCAGGTATGGCATAATTCCTAGGCCCTTGTCTCATTCTTGGGGCTCTCGCAAGTAGAACTCAATAGATGTGTCCACCACCGAGGCATGATACATAGCAACCGCTTCTTGTTGTGCTCAACTTCTATGGCTCAAGCAATAACTCAAGAAATTTGGTTTTTCGATGGGATCAATTGAAATAAGGTGTGAAACACCAACGCGATCAATATCTCAAAGAACCTTGTGCATCACTCTCAAACCAAGCACATTGACGTGCGTCATCACTTCCTTCGAGATAATGTGGACAAGAAGCACATAGAGTTTACCCACTGTAGGAATGAGGATCAGATATCAAACATTTTTACCAAGGCCTTGAACAAGGAACCATTCATCAAACTCAGACTTCACTTGGGCTTGATCCCCTTTCATTAAGCATCTCCTTCCGTGTAAGCCTCTTCCCTTGATCTTGTGTAATTCAGTGCTTCTTTTAATATTGGGAACTTATGACTAATACGTGCGCAAACCTAACATGTACTCTTAAAACGGTATATGTCCTTCGCATGCTTTGTGTGATGCTAAATGATAAATGTTTAGCTAGTCCCTTCTACGATTGCACTATTGCTTGCTAAAATTTGAACCATATGCATGCTCTTCATTTTCAAGCCCTTACATATGCACACTGATCGCTTCTTACCCATATAATCAAGCCCCCCCCCCGATATGATTCGTTCTTATAGGCCATTCCCTTAGCCTTGATCTTAGTGTTACATTTTCTATGACCAAATAAGCCACAACTGGGAATATTCATTGTGATGTCAAAAAGCTTACCTATATATGCTTAGCACTTGTTGTTTTTTAAAAGTGCTTCTATGTCCCTTTGTCTGTGTGAGATTATTATGTGCCTAAGCGAGTTAAATTATCCTACCGAGTATGGGAACTGAGACACAACGAGTCAGTAAATAGGGACTGAGTAGTATAAGAGATGGCAAGCGCAGATTTTGAGTAATATGTCCTTAGGGACCAAGTAACCGAGAACAGAGTGAAGCGCAGTTTAGATCAGGAACTGAGTTCAAGGACCGACAAAATTATAGGAACTGAGTGTCTCAACAGTCGACTACCTTATAGGCACTCATTACTCGCCAGCTCACCAACGACCACTTGATTCTGTGATAAACGAGGCGTCGTTCCTGATTTAAATTCGAGCCGTTGTGATTCGACCATTCACCGCCCTCTATATATAGCCATTCAGACCAGATCCATCCCCCTTCACCACTTTCACACTATTCACTTTCTATACTTTATCTCTCATCTTTCACAAGCCCTCATTTCTCAAATCTACACCTCTCCCTCACTCGCAACCATCTTCCCTCCAAATCTACTCTCTCGAACACACAAATGGCCAACCCAATAAACATCATTCCTGAGCAGTGGGCGGAATACTTGAAATTTAAGGCATTCATGAAAACCACAACAACCACTTCATCACTTCCACCATCAACCAACTACTCAAAAGGCCCTCTCTCCAGTCCTAGAAAAGGTACCCACTCCTCATCCTTCGCCCTCACCACCTCCTCCTATTACCACACACACTTCCTCCCATTCTACACAACCAGCCCCTATGGAGAAAGACCGTCCAAATGTCGAGCCTACCCATCACATCTCCTCTGCTGAACCAAAGGCCTCTTCCACTGACTCAACAAAGCACACCCCCTAGCCTCCATGCACGATGAGTCCATTCACCCGCCTCTCGCCATTACCTCCACCGCTATCACCCTCACTACTCCTCCTTCTCCACCGCCTCAAACCTCCCTCAAAAGAGCTTTAGAAATTACTCCCTCTTCCACCTCACTGAAGCGTCACAAGGCCATCATCGCCCATGAAAACGATGAATCCCTCAGTCTACCTCCTGAGCACGGGAACTTCTCCACCCGCATAGTGATCGAGCCTCTCATAATCGTTCAAGGGTTTTGGTCCACCCTCTGTCCGGCTGAATTTGATGTTGCTGCCTTAGTCGCCTCCCTTGAAAGAACGTGCTGGTTAGAGCTTGAGGTCGAGCCCTGCGCTGTCGACCATGAGGAAGTGCGCAAGTTCTACAACGCACTAGTGGTCATGACCCCTTCCCCAGGACAACCCTACTCTGTGGCTCATATTCCATGGGGCGAAGAGCCAAAAGTGTTGAACATAAAGCTCCTTGCCAAGTTGCTCGACCTACCGACGGGCGAAGGGTATGCGTCACTGCCCAAAATGAATTGGCCCTCCGGCAAGGCTGAGACACTCGATTTACTAGTGGGGAAAGCGCCCCCGAAGGAAATAAAGACGCACATGCTGAGCTTTGGGACCAAGCTGCTTCATTACATCATGTTGCGCAACATCATCCCCATGCAAGAAAAGTG
Organism: Phyllobates terribilis; assembly: GCF_046119375.1. Lineage (NCBI taxonomy): Eukaryota > Metazoa > Chordata > Amphibia > Anura > Dendrobatidae > Phyllobates > Phyllobates terribilis. The sequence continues at coordinate 32,877 of NW_027368690.1, read as the reverse complement.
ATACACTGTGATGATCGCAGATGCATGCCTGTTGCGCGAGGTCATTGAAGGCAGTATTATTGACTCGCCGCGCCTTATCCTTTATCATATATTGACGGTCAAGATTCACAAGAACCACGCCATCCCTTATCCCCACATAGTGAAGAAGATCATGGTCGAGATGAGGATATACATGCCCATCAAGGAAACGCCCTGTGAAAGCATTGCCACTGAGACTGGACAGCACAGACTACTTAAGCACGCCAGTATGGATGCTCCCGTGGAAAAGTTGATACTAGGGTCCACACCTAGAACCGATACCAAGGCCAATCCCAAGCCCAAGCCAAAAACCTCAACTCCTCCCAAAATTGAGCCCTGACCTCGCTGAATGAAGAGCCCCTTGAAGGAGCCTAAGCCGCTGCTACCGCCGAACATGAGCTCAGAAGAAATACAGCTTCCCACCTTAGAAGCTGTGCTCCAGACTAACCGACATCTAGCAGGCCTACGACGTATGATAGATTGACACCTTCATTACATGAAGGTGCTCATGATAGAGCCTCTGAAGGAGGGTTATGAAGATGCTTACGAGGATGAGTACCACTTGGAGTAGTTGTTGTCTCAGTTCTCTTTAGGACTCCTTAGAAAATCCAAAAGCTCCTCTAAATTTCTTGTCTTTTTGCTCTTTTCTGACTATCTCTTGTGTATGCTCTTATATTTTTAATGATAAGTATGCTTTGTTTCACTTACCTGCTTGCTCTAGTGCGTACTGAGATAGGGCTTGACTTGATGTGTTTTCTTTGGTATCACTTACTCATTCATCTAGAAGGCACGCACGTGCTACTCTTATTTTTCCTTGATTAATATTGAGCATTCCTTTTTACATGATGTCAAAAGGGGGAATATTACAAGCATATGAGTTATTTAATTTAGGGGGAACTAGCACATATGATAAGTTGAAGGGCGATGAGTATTACTTGTTCATTGATTAAGGGGGAATTGAAAGCTACTTCCTTCTCAGCTCTACTTTATACCTATGCCAGGATTCTATGTTTGTTATCATTAAAAATGGGGAAATTGTTGGTTATATGAACTAGCCCTTTAGTTCTTGTAACTAATAATGACTTAGTTTTAATGATAACAAACAACCTTATGAACTAATATGTGTATTGAGTCAGATATCGTAGGAAATCGATAGGCCTTTGAGTTAATTAGGTGGTTTAAGCATGGAAAGCAACGAGCTGAAGTAGAGATACAAGAGCGAGTCCAGCGAGAAGAATAACACGCTTAACCAGGAGCAAGGGAACCAAATGCTACTTGAGGGAACCAGACACGAAGAGTGAAGAATCGAGTTGCAGCGAAGTGAAGCGCTATGCAAAGAGGGCGTGCTCAAGGGAACCGAATACACTAAAGGGGACCGAGCGTATATATATGGAAAGAAATCTTTCAAGGTGCTATAAAAGGAAAGATTTGATATGCCAAAGATTTACCAGATTTGAGATTTTAATCGTTGAAGCAAGTTTGTTATTATACTCGATTAGTTTAGATTTAGTAGTTTATTTATTATTATTATCCTGTTTTTAGGTAACTAGTTCTCGGTGATTATGCCATAGTATAAATAGTTTAGTTCACCTACCTTTAACGTTGTTGTTGAACACGAGAGAGGGAGTTCATCTTGAGTTAGGACTTAGGCAATAATTAGGAGAGTTTAGGAAGAAACTGAGAACTGTGTGTTGGCCTAATAGTTGTAAGTCTTACGAGAAATCAAATCAACAATCGTTTTGGAATTAAGTGTTTAATTGCTCTTGTATTTCCGCACAAAAGTTCAATATTTAGTTAGGGCTAAGATCTTCACGATCCACAGATATGGACGACGATGACGATGTCGACAGACTATCAATTTTCAAACCGAAGGGGCGGCGTTGCATGTTAGCACCAAGAGATATCTTGATGATTCTAGGATTATCGCTGCTACGGCCTATGTTCTTCTGAACTGTCCGGGAATTGAAGCTCACAGAAAGTAAGCATTGTTATAAAGTGCAATATTATTCTAGTGCAATCATATATCTACTCGACGGATGTGATTTATTTGGGTCATTTCCTTTTAAAGGGTTTTCGTGGCAGAGTTGTGCGAAAGGAACCATGGAAGAAGCGAGACAGAAATTGAAAGAAAGCTTGAGAATGACTTTGCCTCTTGGTTCGAACATCATGTAAGTATTTGCAACATTCCTTTATTTTGAGTCTTGCAAAGTGTTGGAACTCTTACAACTATCTATTTGAAGTACATGTCAAAGATCCAACTGACTATACCAATCCGTTCATTCTGAGTCTTGCAAAGGGACCGTGTAGAATGATCAAAACATATAAAGAATACTACGTGAACGGCTTCAAGTTACTAACTCGAGAGCATGAGCAGGACAAGCTTCCAATGAATAGTGGTGTTTGCGTAAGGGGAACACAATATGTCGAGGGCGAAAATGACTTTTATGGGGTGTTGATAGAAATAATTGAGTTAGAGTATCCAACTCTTCCAATGAAGAAGACCGTCATATTCAAATGCGACTGGTTCGACCCTACAGATAGTGGCACAAATACTAACACTCGATACAACATGGTGGATGTTAATCATAGACGGAGGTACAATAAATATCAACCATTCATATTGGCAGAACAAGCCGACCAAGCTCACTACTTGCCATATCCAAGTAAAAGATGGGGTAAAGTAAATTGGTGGGCAATATGCAAGATTAAGGCACGGTCAGAACTTGACATGCCCGAGACAATTATCCCGACCTTCCAAGACGACATCGAAGAAAATTCCCTTATTGTTGAAACAGACAAAGATCCCACAAATTTAATAGATCAGAATGAATAAGCCGACAAAGATGCGTTGCAAGTTCCTCTTGTCGAAGAAGCAGAAGATGACTTTCCACCATCAGACGAAGAGGAAGAGGTACTGGAACTTGAGGGATGTAGAGTTCAGTGTGTTAGATTGTTTATATATGGAACTTTTTTTTAATGTTTTGTAATTAGGTGTAGTTCACGACATTTTTCGACATTTCAATATATTAAGTTTTTAATTATATGTAGAACTATCAATTTTAATATATATGCTGAAGATATAAGAGGGCAAGGCGGTACGGGTGATCCCACTTGAGTGGGTCGCGGGCGCAGCCGAGGTCGAGGTCGAGACCAAGGACGGGTTAACCCATCATTGGGTGTCCCCGAGTTTGATCCGGTACATGATAGTCCGGAAGAGGGAGACCATGCCATACCCATTGAGCCTCGAGAAGAGCTGGATGCCCGTGACAGAGTACAGTGTTATCCAGACCCCAGCGCGCCAATGTTGCATGACTCTGGACGAGTCTCCCGTTCTATGCGGGAGATCTTTCAAAAGTGTTTTTTTTCTGAACGCCATGACCTGGAGGTTTCTTAAACCTGAGGAGACCGATTATTATTGGAAAAAGTTTAAGGTAATTATTCATCCATTTTTAATTTTAAGATTACACTACTATACAAATGTAGACTAAAACATGTTTTTTATGTTTTGCAGAAAGAATACTTTTGGGACGAGATAGAATATAGTGAGGCCTACATCAAGAATGTAGTCATGAGGCATGAAACGAATAGGTACAAGGATGCCATTCACAAGATGAAGACGTCGAGCGTGCGATCACTCTTTGAGTGAGGAGATTTGAGCCACTTGGAAGGCCTTCTGGGATTCAGAGGAGCAAAAGAAGAAGGCCATAACTGCTCATTCGAATCGGATGAGCGAGCCTGCAGGTGAAGGCACTGCCACAGTGTGCCATACAAGAGGATTTCATTCATTCATCAAGCATTTTGACAACATGGTTTGATTTTTTATTTTATTTTGTTCATATAACGATATCTTTTAATTTTCTGGCAAACTAATAATTTGTATTGTTTTTTCTTAGTCTCGAGAGCTCGGTCGCAATCAGAGCGCCACGAAGCTATACACTCGTACACACACTTTGAGAAAGGACAAGGACAAGAGTGTCCTGGTGAACATGAGGACTCAGAAGATGATGGTAATTTGTAAACTAATAATGCCTCAATTTTAATGATAACAAACAACCTTATGAACTAATATGTATATTGAGTGAGATATCGCAAGAAATCGATAGGCCTTTGAGTTAATTAGGTGGTTTAAGCATGGAAAGCAACGAGCTGAAGTAGAGATACAAGAGCGAGTCCATGAGAAGAATAGTAACGCGCTTAACTAGGAGCAAGGGAACCGAGTGCTACTGGAGGGAACTGAACACGAAGAGTGAAGAATCGAGTTGCAGAGAAGTGAAGTGCTATGCAAAGAGGACGCGCTCAAGGGAACCGAATACACTAAAGGGGACCGAGCGCGTATATATGGAAAGAAATCTTTCAAGGTGCTATGGAAGGAAAGATTTGATACGCCAAAGATTTACCAGATTTGAGATCTTAATTGTTGAAGCAAGTTTGTTATTATACTCGGCTAGTTTAGATTTAGTAGTTTATTTATTATTATTATCATGCTTTTAGGTAACTAGTTTCCAGTGATTATGCCATAGTATAAATAGTTTAGTTCATTTACCTTTAACATTGTTGTTGAACACGAGAGAGAGAGAATTCATCTTGATTAGAACTTAGGCAATAATTAGGAGAGTTTAGGAAGAAACTGAGAACTGTGTGTTCGCCTAATAGTTGTAAGTCCTACGAGAAATCAAATCAACAATCGTCTTGGAATTAAGTGTTGGAATTGCTCTTAGTCTTGCATTTCCGCACAAAAGTTCAATCCTTAGTTAGGGCTAAGATCTTCACGATCCACATATATTGACGACGATGACAATGTCGACAGACTATCAATTTTCAAACCGAAGGTATGGCCGCTGCATGGTAGCACCAAGAGATATCTTGATGATGCTAGGATTATCGCTGCTACGGCCTATGTTCTTTTGAACTGTCCGGAAATTAAAGCTCACAGAAAGTAAGCACTGTTATAAAGTGCAATATTATACTAGTGCAATCATGCATCTACTTGACGAATGTGATTCATTTGGGTCTTTTCCTTTTAAAGGGTTTTCGTGGAAGAGTTGTGCGAAAGGAACCATGGAATAAGTGAGACAGAAATTGAAAGAAAGCTTGAGAATGACTTTGCCTCTTGGTTTGAACATCATGTAAGTCTTTGTAAGATTCCTTTATTTTGGGTCTTGCAAAGTGTTGGAACTCTTACAACTGTCTATTTGAAGTACATGTCAAAGATCCAACTGTCTATACCAATTCGTTCATTTTGAGTCTTGCAAAGGGACCGTGTAGAACTGTCAACACATATAAAGGATATTACGTGAACGACTTCAAGTTCCTAACTCGAGAACATGAGCAGGACAAGCTTACAATGAATAACGGTGTTTGCGTAAGGGGAACACAATATGTTGAGGGCAAAAATAACTTTTATGGGGTGTTGACAGACATAATTGAGTTAGAGTATCCGACTCTTCCAATGAAGAAGATCGTCACATTCAAATGAGACTGGTTCGACCCTACAGATAGTGGCACAATCATTAACACTCGATACAATATGGTGGATGTTAATCAAAGACGGAGGTACAATAAATATCAACCATTCATTTTGGCAGAACAAGCCGACCAAGCTCACTACTTGCCATATCCAAGTAAAAGATGGGATAAAGTAAATTGGTGGGCAATATGCAAGATTAAGGCACGGTCAGAACTTGACATGCCCGAGACAATTATCCCGACCTTCGAAGACGACATCGAAGAAAATCCCCTTATTGTTGAAATAAACGAAGATCCCACAAATTTAAGTGATCAGAATGAAGAAGCCGACGAAGATGTGTTGCAAGTTCCTATTGTCGAAGAAGCAGAAGATGACTTTCCACCATCAGACGAAGAGGAAGAGGAACATGAACTTGAGTGATGTAGAGTTTAGTGAGTTAGATTGTTTTTATATGGAACTTTTTTTAATGTTTTGTAATTAGGTGTAGTTTACGGCATTTTTCGACATTTCAATATATTAAGATTTTAATTATATGTGGAACTATCCATTTTAATATATATGTTTGAAGATATGAGAGGGCAAGGAGGTACGGGTGATCCCACTCGAGCGGGTCGTGGGAACAGCCGGGGTGGAGGTCGAGACCAAGGACGGGATAACCCTTCATTAGGTGTCCCCGAGGTTGAGCCGGTCCAGTATAGCATGGAAGAGGGAGACCATGCCGTACCCATTGAGCCTCGAGTAGAGCTGGATGCCCGTGGCAGAGTACAGTGTTATCCAGACCCTAGCGGGCCAATGTTGCATGACTCTGGACGAGTCTCCCGTTCTATGCGGGAGATCTTCCAAAAGTGTTTTTTTTCTGAACGGCATGACCTGGAGGTTTCTTAATCCTGAGGAGACCGATTATTATTGGTAGAAGTTTAAGGTAATTATTCATCCATTTTTAATTTTAAGATTACACTAATATACAAATGCAGACTGAAACATGTTTTTTATGTTTTGCAGAATGGATACTTTTGGGACGAGATAGAATATAGTGAGGCCTACATCAAGAATGTAGTCATGAGGCATGCAATGAATAGGTACAAAAATGTCATTCACAAGATGAAGACGTCGAGCGTGCGATCACTCTTTGAGTGAGGAGATTTGGGCGCTTGGAAGGCCTTCTGGGATTCAGAGGAGCAAAAGAAGAAGTCAATAACGGCTCATTCCAATCGGATGAGCAAGCCTGCAGGTCAAGGCACCGCCATAGTGTGCCATACAATAGGATTTTATTCATTCATCAAGCATTTTGACAACATGGTTTGATTTTTTTTGTTCATATGACGATATCTTTTAATTTTCTGGCAAACTAATAATTTGTATTGTTTTTTGTTGGTCTTGAGAGCTCGGTCGCAATCCGAGCGCCACAGAGCTATACACTCGTACACACACTTCGAGAAAGGACAAGGACAAGAGTGTCCTGGTGGACATGAGGGCTCAGAAGATGACGGTAATGTGTAAACTAATAATAAGTTATGTATTTTAGTACCTAACTAATATGTTTTTCAATATTATTGTAGGATGCGATCGCCCAGAAGCTTTCCACTGTGTCTCAGCCACAGATCGGAGAGGTGATTGCTCGAAACAGAGCTGAAGTGGATGAGACATAGCTGTTTCTATACATCGAGGGCATGAACAAGAAGCATCGGGCATACAGACTCGGTTCAACATCCAGTGCATATATCGACACAGCTTACATCAGGGCGAATTGAGCCAGTTCATCTCGGACCAGTTCATCTTCACAGGTTAACGAAGAGGAGGGTCAACGTCGTATTCTAGTAGTGAAAGTTAAGCTTGTATATACCTAACCTAGGTCATTTCCACTTGACTCGTTTCCTTGATTTTGGAACCGAATCAGAATGTTTTAAATTGTTGATATTCCATATTGATAGTCTCAACTATTCTATGATCATCAATGGTACTTGGCCATGTGCTCCTAAAAATGATGTTTTATGCATCCAAAAATTCCACCAAATAATGCAAAGTGTATCAAAGTTCTCCTTGTCTTAAATCTCTTCCAAAAGTATAATGAGGTCCTTATTATTGTTGTCATTTGGCAAATGTATATTGATTTGAAGACGTTATTGGACTTGATTATATGTATGTTTTGTTTGCAATTACAGAAAAAATGTATTGAATCCTCTTGTTCCTGACAGATTGAACATTGATTGGACACTAGCCTTTTTGTAGTTCGTAACGCATCACTACATGCCTTCCAAAGTAAAATTTTAACCTTTGGGCCAACATTTATTTTTCAAATCCAAGCCAAGGAGTTAATTAATTCCATTTTCAGGCACGGGTTTGAGCTGGACTATTTTATCATATGTCGTTTTGACAGAAAAGTTTCCATTGGTTGATTCATTCAATATTATTTATGAGGGATGTCGACCATGGGGATATACAATCTTTGTATTTCCGATATAATGTTTATTGGTAAAACTTGGTGTAGTTGGTAATATTCCAATTTTCTTCTTCTTTTTTGTTAAAATGTAAATAATATAAATGGTATGTCCCCCAAAAGGGGAATTCAAATCACAGACAGTCCAAGAGCACACATGGCATAACACACAGGCTATCCATACTGTGCTAAATAATCAACAAAACTAGTGTCCAATTGCTGAAACAACCTTAGTAATAGGAAACATGTCATAAAGAAGTCTAAAAACATGAATGCTAATCTGTCTAACAATGACCTCAACCGGAATCCGGTTGTGCTAAAAAACAAGGGCATTCCTCGCCTGCCAAACCAAGTAAACCATCGTCGAAAGCGCAAAAGTCTGAGCCCTAGCAAGAATGCATCCACCATGTGCATGAGCGCGCAGCCAGACCATAGTACTATCGATAGAAGTGCAAGAGTGAGGGATGTGAAACCTGGTGCAAACCGCCTGCCAGACGCTCAGAATAACCGAACACTCAAAGAAGAGGTGAGAATGAGACTCATCTACCGACTCACAAAGACGACAACACGAATCAGCACCAAGAAAGAACAATCTGTCATAGGTAGATAACCGACTGAGCACATCCAACCACAAAATGAACGAATGCCTAGGAGTGTTGTGCTTGGGCCAGACCTCAGCCTTCCAAGACACACTCGGTTTCCTATCCCGAAGCGCATCATACGCATTTGAGACACGGAACCTGTCAGCAGTACACCAACTATCAAGAGTCTCTCCAACTCCCAACTCTCTATCAGCCATCTGAAAAACTCTATCTCTAGCAGCCAGAATCCCCTTGATCAAAGAAGAATCCCGACAACGAGTCACCCAAGTACTAGGGCTATCAACACGCAGATACCTATGATGGATCCAGCAAACCCATAGACTCTCCCGCCCCTCAGAAATATGATAATAATGGTTTAGGAGGAAGCAGTTGTTCCAGACAGCCAAATCACGCAGACCCAGACCTCCCTCCTGTCTCGAACAACATATACTACTCCAGCTTACTCTCGGCCAACGCCATAGAAAATTCCTGCAAAGGGTGATCAGAGCAGAAAGAACTCCTGTAGGCACATAAAGAATAGACAGCCAGAATCCCTCAACACCCTGAATCACAGAAGCCAGGAGCTCACGACAACCAGCAAAGGACAAACTCCTCCTAGCATAAGCACTAAGATACCCATTGATCCTGTCCAGAAGTGGCTTATAGTCCATAACCCGAAGGTTGTGCGTACTGATCGGGATCCCAAGGTACCTAAAAGGAAAAGTACCCTCTCGAAAATCAGTAATAGCACATAAAGTACCCACTTCATCATCAGGTACAGAAGCCAAAAACATAGAGGACTTAGCCGCACTGACACGTAAGCCAGGCATATCCCCAAACTTCCTGAGACAGTCACTGAGGATGGAAACAGAAGGAACATCCCCCCGACTAACAAAATAACATTATCAGCAAAGATCAAATGAGTGATCCCAATACCCGCACAATGCTGATGGTAGCCAAACTCAGGAACAGTAGTATCCCTGCGCATCAGTCTACTGAACATCTCCATACACAACACAAACAACAGAGGAGAGAGAGGATCTCCCTGCCGTAATCCTCATCGACCAGGGAAAAAAACATGAAGACCGCGGTTGACCTTGATCGAATAAGTAGAAGTAGTGACACACTCCATAACCCATGCACTAAATCAAGCAGGCAAACCCAGATGACGCAAAGTGAATCGGAGGAAATCCCAAGACACAGTATCATATGCCTTGGCAATGTCTACATTCAAGAAATTCCAATTGTTTCGATTGTTAATAAAGAAGGCCACTCGTTCATTGTTCTGAGAGTAGTTTAGTCTACTAGTAAGAGGGGATTCTCCCAACTATCAGTCATGCCAGAAGCTGATGGCTTTTCCATTGTCAATTTTCCAAAATATATTTGTTTGGAATTCCTTTTTAGGTGATGATAATCTACAGAATTTCCACAGATGTTCTGATTATGAAATATTGAAAATCGAGTTATCATGTATGTATTTTTCAGTCACGATTTTGGCCCATAAATTATATAGGTTTGCTACAATTTTTTATAAAAGTTTCATTTGAAGTACTTTGTTTGTATCCAACGCTTTCCACATGTTAAGTCTACCTTGTTCTTTGGGACGACAGATATTGTCCCAGCTGAACAAGGGATGGAAACCCGTAGTAGTCATTTTATTCTAGAAAAAATCTTATTGATCTTATCTCTTTTCTAGTGGATCCTAGTTGGTAGAAGAAAGCTTTGCATTAAATAATTTGTTTTAGATATTAGATTTGCATTGATTCAAATCGAACGGCCCGCCTGAGAGAGGGAATTAGCCTTCCATATGCTAAGTTGTTTTTTTAGAGCTCAGCGAAGACCTCGTTTTAACTCTTCCTTTAACAATCAGAATACCTAGATATTTCTCAATATTTTTGGTGAGTGAAATATTCAAAATTCTTGCCAAGATAGCAACTTTTTCATTCTTAGTATTTTTTGAGAATTGAATGGAACTTTTGTTTAAGTTAATTGAGAGTCTCATAATCCGCTTAAATTTGTCATAAAGTTTATTGTATCAAAGTTTTCTATTACCAGAATAAGGGTATCATCTGCAAAAGTCATGAAAGGGATTGTTGTAGCATTGGTGGTAAACTAAGTACCTACTTTGCCATTTGGTTTCTACGCCTCTTGTTATAGTGTTCTAGGTAAGTATTACATTACAAGGACAAAAATGAATGGGGTCATGGGATCCCCTTGATGGAGTCCACACCTTGGTGTGTGTTGCTCACTTGTTTCCATGTTAATTAATAAGGACGACGATGATGAAGTAATACAGGTCATAACTAACTTTATAATGTTTGGGTCAAATTCCAATCTGTCCAGCATTAACTCAATGAAAATTCCAACTAATGTGATTATAAGTTTTTTCCATATCAAGTTTAAGTTCAATGTATCCTTCTTTTCCTTTTGTTTTTTTGTGGAAAGAGTGGAAGATTTTATGTGCAAGAAGGGTGAATTAGTCTTTGTAGTAGGGGTCAATTCTATTCGTTAGCAGTTTGGTGATGATTTTACAAGTGGTATTCAATAGGCTGGGCAAAACGGTTTATAGAGACCAGGTCATCTTGTGTTGGTATTAACGTAATGTACGCATGATTGGTTTCTCTCAACATTTCACCGGAATGAAAAAGACCCTAGTTGTTTTTATAAAAAGGTCATCAATAATATACCAATAGGCCTTGAAGAAGTCCACTAAAAAGTCATTTGGGCCCAGTGTTTTATCGGGAGGCTGTGAGAAGACTACTTCGTTGATTTTTAATCTCCCAGCAGCAGTTATCAACCTATTATTCTCATTGCGTGATATAGAGTCTGAAATATGACAAAGGTCTTGGTGAGTGCAGAAAGTATTCAGTGAGCCACTGAATCTTTGGAAAAGTTCTCGAGACATTTCAGTTTTGATGAGTGTTGGATCGAAAATTACAAGTCCATCTTTGGTTAGGAACTTCATAACTTTTGTCACATACTTTTGATTTCGCAATGGACTAGTAGTATTTATTGTTCATATCTGTAAGCCTAATGTGATTTATTTTAGCTCTTTGTTCCAATAAGAGCGTTGGAAGTCTAGAATCGAATTATGTCAATTTGTGTTTCGTTTTAATTTATCCCTAATCAGTTGATCTTGTACTTCCACTAGGTACTCTTCTGATTGTTTGAGTTGCTGGAAATTATGATGAAATTTCTTTCTGGCCCTAAGAGTTTAAGTTTTGTTGGAGAGAGAACATAAGTGATCCACTGAATTTGTACCTTCATACCTTTCTTACTATCTGTTCATAATCTCCACATTGGATCCATGCATTTTCAAAGCAAAAAGGATGGTTAACCCGTCAATCATCTTGAAGGGGTGATGCTTGAAAATCATCTTGGACTTTCCGCCCAATGTGATTGTCAAGCATCACCCCTTCACCACTTCCACCCAATATGATTGTCAAGCATCACCCCTTCACCACTTCAGATCATTGCCTGATCATCTTCTCAATTAGACAACGTTGTTGATGGGTTAACCCTCCTTTTTGTGTGGATTAAAACCTTATTCAACTTTTCATAGATATTATTAATTCCATTTGAGGAGTTACGCCAAGTAAATGGGAAGTTCTCAATATTAATGTTAATTAGTCCTAACTTATGACATAAGTCTTGGTGCCTTTTGAATTGATTTGGCATCAGACTATTACCACCCATTTCGTCTGAGGGGTCATCAATATTGTTCAAATCGCCTGCAATAATAACCGGTTTGTTTAAACTTTGGGTTGAAGATTCAAAAAAGTTCTAAAAGGAATCCTTTTCCTGACTTCTTGATGGAGCATAAACAAAGACTAATATGTAACCATTATTATTACAGTTATGGTCATTGATTATCATATCCGGGGTCTGTAGGTAGACTTTGATATGGATTATGTTATTTTTTATTTTATGTAGGATCTAGATAACCCACGAGAACCATTTAAGGGTGAAAAAATGATATGTTGGTAACTTGCACTAGGAATGCATTTATCATTGGGTTGAATACGTGATGAGTGATATTTATATGATTGTGACTAATGATTATTAGACTAGGATTAGTGGTGTTTAGGTGCTTTTCGAATCGTATTCCTGGAATCCGAATTGGAGTCTATATTATACGGATTCACAGGAAGCTGGATTGCGATATTTGGCACACATATTGGTGACCTTTATCGGTGTATTCAGAGTGAAGTAGTAGCATAGAAAGTGCCAAGAGAAGACACCAAGAGAAGAGGGTCGAAGACACACTTCGACCATTAAAGAGAAGAGAAGACCGACGAGGAAGATAGAAGCTCAACCGCGATTGCGCTTATGCCATTCTCGTCAGTCGCCCCAGAAGGCCAAACTGTGACTGCGGGCCACAAACCGCCATCACGGGTCGCGTATCTTGGAAGGCCCGGATTCCATCCGGGATTTATCTTGTTTTTATTATTTTTAATGTTTTATGTGAGATTTCTCTAGGAGACTATTTAAGGATTAGTTTTAGGGTTTCCTAGGGTTGGCAATTTTCTAATTTCACACCATTGTTTAGATTTTGAGATGACGAACTAAATTCACCATTGTTTACTCAAAGCTTGAAGCTTTCATCTTGGTTTTATGGTGAGTCTTTGAACTCATGTTTTCCTATTAAATTGAAGTATTTGTTTCTTTATTTCTGGCGCTTAATTGCTTATTGTATGATGTTAGTTTAATCTAGGTTACAAACTAGTTTATTATCCTCATGCATATTGCTAGGATTAGATGATTTTATTTGTAAAAGTCTAATCTTTGTGTAGCCATCACTATCTACATGTCCTATTTGTGAGTGTTTATAGTGCACAGATTCTGAATTCATGTTGAATATCCGACTATTTGTCCATGGTATTGCATGAACCTACTTATCTTTGATCGTCAAGCTATTGTTTTATTGAATCTCTGGTATTTCCTTAGGTTATAACTTACAATAAGGGTCTCTAGGACTATTTGGACCAGTCACTATACTAGACAAAGAGTAGGACAAAATATCAATTCTATCAAAAGAAAACATGTTATTAGGGTTCCATGATCCATGAACCGACCTATTATGTTGATTGTAGAGAGTAAAATTCTCTCTTAATTGAATATAAAAAACCCAGTTGCATGTTAGAAGATTGTTATAACAATTCACACAACCAAAACCCCCTGCTCTTTGTTACTTATAGTCAGATTCTTAGTAATAATTGCACTAGCCTCCTCTGGGATACGATCCCTGCTTTCCACTATACTTTAGTAGAAACTGGGTAATTTAACTTGGCAGGCATAAAGATCTAGTCCTCGTCAAATTTGGCATCGTTGCCGGGGAAGCAATTAGCTAAGTATTACTTTTTTGTGATTGTTGTGGGTGGATACCTATCTTACGGTTGACACTCGTGCTACTAACAAGCTTACTCTTGATCTTGATCCAGAGATAGAGAGAACACTCTCTCAGAACAGAAGACGGAACCAATAGAGATGGGTGATATGAGCTTATTATATGGTGTTAACTAGCAACTATTAGCTTAGGATTAGTGGTGTTTAGGTGCTTATTGAGCGGTATTCCCGGAATCCAGTATGGTGTTCATTTATGGATTTGCGGGATGCTCATAAGCGTTATTTTGTGGTTTTATTATGGACGGAGCTAGAGAGAAGGATACCACGCCTACACCCATGGAGAAGCCGAGAGGCGAAGCCGAGCTGCCTCGAAGCTTGTAGAAGACCGAAGACCAGTTCGAGAGAGGACTTCACGACCGAGAGGAGGTGTCGCGATCGAGATCCATCCCTAGAGAAGAAGTCACGACCGAGACTACATGTCGCGATCGAGACTTAGCCTCAGTTGACATGTCTCGACCGAGACCATCCTGTCACGGTCGCGACTTTTCCCGACCTGAGAACTGAGGCCACATCGCAATCGCGACCCACATGTCTCGATCGCGACACGGAGACGAACCGGCCCAAATTGTAGATTTTATCCTAGATTCTGATTTGTTTTTCCCCATTTTATTAGTTATTTTGATTATTTTATTTCCCTTTCACTAGATACTATATAAACCTTTAGAAATTATGTTAGATGAGACCTTTGATTCTTTTTCCAACTTCATCCTTAGAAATTCAGCAGGCAAGAAGAAAGCTTCCACCTTTGTTCCACTTTCATCATCCTCCCTGGTTAGTTTTCATCATAATTATGTATTGCTTTCAATTGGCTATGTCTGGCTAAGATCCTTCTAGTTCACTCTTAGGTTGAAGCCATTATTCTAGGAAAAGTTTGTGAGAATTCTTATGTTTATGTTCTAAGTTTAATTTCAGGATTGTTTTATGATCTCTTCTGCTTTATTATCTATTGATTGGTCTTGATTTTATCTAGGTGCGCAACTAGGTTGATTATTATCCATCATATTGCTAGGCTTGATAATTTGATTTGAAAAGTCTTGTCTTTTATGTAGCAACCAGAATTTGCATAGACTATTTGCGAGTGCTTATTTTGTAGAGATTATAAACTTGTGTCGAGTATCGGCTATTTGCCAATGGTATTGCATAGGCATACTTATCTTTTATCTTTATGCTGTTGCGCTTTTGAACCTTAGGATTTCTTTGGTTATTGCTTACAACAAGGGTTTCTAGGACTATTTGGACTAGTTGCTAATTACGAACAAAGAGTAGGACAACCGGATTAGATAATTAAGAATATAGGATTAATAGAACTCGATGTCAACATTGCATAAGAATAATGTGCTGATGCTAAAGGAGTGAGCTTTCCATCATTATTGTTTACAAACTCAACATTTATCGCTTTATTATTGCTAGTTTAGAATTACAATAAAAAAACCCTAGTTACTACTAGGTAACAAAATAGAAATACACTATCGTTGTGGCTCTCTTGGGATTCGACTCCGACTTACCACTTTACTAGTGAATTGTTCAGTTGGATATATTTGATAGAAACAACGACCGTTTTACGCCTGTCAAATTTTGCTTCATCCTTAGAATTCAACAGCCAAGAAGAAAGCTTCACCTTTGTTGAGTTCGGGTGATTTGTGGTGGTTTGATTACTCCAATGGCTTCCTACCTTCTAGCTCCATGGTTATTCCTAGAAAATAAACAAAACAAAACAATGGGAGAAACGTTTAGTACACTCCCTCGGGTTGCCTCCCGATCAGCGCCTTAGTTAACGTCGTGGCACGACGTAGTCTAGCTCCTCAATTATCTGTACCGGGCTCCTCAAGAGCCACCTCTTCAATTACCTCGTTGGAGAAACTTGCATGATAAGGTTTTAGCCGTTGACCGTTTACTTTGAAAGTGTTATGGTTGTCCTTGTCGAAAGCTCCACCGCCCCGTGAGGAAAGACACGGGCTATCACATAGGGCCCGCTCATCTAGACCGCAGCCTTACCTGGGAAGAGTTGAAGGCACGCGTTATAGAGTAGTACCTTATCTCCCATATTGAAGGTCTTGCGCAGTATGTGCTTGTCATGCCACGCTTTAGTTTTCTCCTTGTATATCGTCGCGTTCTCGTACGCTTCTCGGCGTATCTCTTCTAACTCATGCAACTGTAGCTTCCGGTGCTCGCCGGCCTCGTTTATCTCCATATTACATTTCTGGACCGCCCACCATGCTTTATGCTCGAGCTCCACTGGCAGATGACATCCCTTTCCGAACACCAGGCGGTATGGGGACATCCCAATGGGCGTTTTGTATGCGGTGCGATAGGCCCATAGTGCGTCATCGAGGCGGAGGCTCCAATCTTTCCTATTCGGAGCAATTGTCTTTTCCAGCACCCCCTTGATTTTCCGATTTGAGACCTCGGCTTGGCCATTGCTCTGTGGGTGGTATGCTGTAGAGATTCGCTGGGTTACTCCATATTTCTTTAGTAGGGCACTGACCGTCTTATTCTTGAAGTGGGAGCCCTGATCGCTGGTAAAGGCCTTTGGGGTTCCGAGTCTAGCAAAAATGTTCTCTTTAAGAAAACCTGCAACTACTTTCGAATCATCAGTCCTGGTGGCTTTTGCCTCCACCAATTTGGAGACATATTCCACCTCCAGTAATATATATAGATTCCAAAGAGATAGGAAAAGGTCCCATAAAGTCTATCCCCCAGACATCGAAAATCTCACAAAAGACCAACGGTGTTTGTGGCATTTCATTCCTTCGGGATATTTTCCCAACCCTCTGGCACCTATCACAAGATTGACAAAAAGCATAAGCATCTCGAAAGATGTGTGGCCAAAAGAACCCTGTGTCATGTACCTTCCTAGCAGTCTTATTGGGTCCAAAATGCCCCCCACATGCGTAAGAATGGTAAAAAGAGAAGACAGATTGTACCTCGTTATCCGGGAGGCACCGTCGGATTACCTTATCCACGCAATGTTTCCACAAGTAAGGATCATCCCACATAGTATTTGTCCTCGCTCTTGATTTTTTCGCGTTGAGCTTTGGTGCAGGTAGGAGGGAATTCTTCTCGAACTAGGTAGTTCACAATGTGTGCGTACCACGGCTTGAGGGAGCAAAGAGTAAGCAATTGAGCTTCGGAGGCGTACCTAAGTGAATCTGAGGGCAAGTCGCGGTCGAGGTTCACAGATCACGATCGCGACATCTCAACTGGGACCAAGTCGCGATCGCGATGATCAGGTCGCGATCGAGACATGTCAACTGGGCCTAAATCGCGATCGTGATGTTATGGTCGCGGTCGAGATTCCGTTCTAGTATTCTCCGATTTCGTATTAGGGACCGCCATCTCGGTCGAGAGATCTTGTCGCGGTCGCAGAACGTGTAATTTCTGGGTGTAAGAATATCAATTCGGCACAGGGACTCGTCCGGAAATTCGCCCAGCCGCGGTCTTGCCTCTTCACCACCATCATGAACTATCCGGCTAAGATGGTCCGCCCACGGAGTTCTCAGAGCCCTTTTTATCCCGACTCTCCACATCAAATTCACTTAACAATAGGACCCATCGGATGAGTCTAGGCTTTGACTCCTTCTTCGTCATGAGGTAACGGATAGCTGCGTGATCGATGTGGATGATTACTTTGACGCCGAGTAGATGTTGTCTGAATTTGTCTAGGGCGTAGACTACATCTAGCAACTCTTTTCGGTGGTGGAGTAGTTCTTTTGGGCGCCGCTCAGCGTCATTGACGCATAGTAAATAACGTGCATTGCTCACCCCACTTTCTGGCCCAAAACAGCTCCTACAACATAATCACTAGCATCGCACATGATCTCGAATGGTAGGGACAATCCGGCGCTTTGATGATAGGCGCAACAGTGAGGTGCGACTTTAAGGTGTTGAACGCAAGCTTACACTCATCGGTAAAGACAAAATCCACCTCCTTCTTCAACAGCTCACATAGTGGTGTCGAGATCTTGGAGAAGTCTTTTTATAAACCTGCGATAAAAAACTGCATGTTCAAGAAAAGAGGATATCCTTGATAAATTTAAACGACCGTTACGGTCGAACAATAGGAGGTGGACGTTGAACCATGATCAGATAGCCCATGCGATGGGAGTGAGCAAAAGGCCGAAATGGGATAACGATGTGGATCATGATACAGTGACAAAGTGGTGGACGAGGGGTTCAGGAGAGGCTTACGACACCAAGCGCACCACCAATACTTCGATTGCCTTCCTGCCTTTGCGCATCATCCACAAGGTGGTGGCGATGTGTTTTGGGAACAAGGCCGAGAATAGTAAGATCTCGGTACACCAGCTGTTTCTGATGTACGCATTCTCGTATGAATGCGAGTTCTATGTTCCTGATTGGCCGAGTCAGTTTGTGCTATCGTGTCAAGAGTCATGGAAGGCGCACTACGGCGACATCGCTGTAGGAGGGATGATCACCCTCCTTGCCATTGAAGCTGGTTGTCCCCCGCGTGATCAGCCTATCCTGGGGAGTTGTCTGTATGACGAGCAGTGGTGCCTGCGGAATTTATGGTTGAAGTGGAAGGACGAGGGACTCATGTACCAGTTTGGCCGCGGCTTCCAGATCAGTTTCTCGCTAGACGAGCCCGTTGTATTCAGCACATGGTCTGACATGTACATCAAGCCCGACGTCGTCCCATCAGGTCAGCATTTTCCCATCCCTGCTCCAGCTCCTACACGTGCACTTGCCCTTCCTTTCATCCCCGTGCTTGAGCAACCACACTCTTACTCCGACACCGGCGCAAGTGGCTCTGGTTCCCAGAGCTACTCCGATAAGCTATACTGGCGGACGCATATGCTCACCAGATGGGCCAGCTGACAGAGGCGATGGGGGAGATGAGGACGACGACGAAGACGATCTTCCTGAACCAGGAGGCGTACTAGGCTGACATGACGAGTCTGCGGGAGGAGATGAGGCACAGCCAAGAGTACCAGCGCCAACAGTGGATATTACAGGAGCAGCGGTGGCAGCGGTTCAGATCCGACTACCCAGATCATGTGCCTGCTGATGATGAGGATGACGACGACGACTACGATGACGACGACGATGACGGCGATGACGATGATGGTGCCGGGGAGTGATTCGGGTACCTTCTCCATCTTCCCTTTTATGATGTCCTCTTTTGCTGCATTGAGGACAATGCTCTATTCAAGTGTGGGGAGAGGAGTTGACATGCCGAGGAGTTTTATGATGTTGTTTTTAGTTTTCTTTTGCTATTCCGCTGATTTCCTTTATGTTTTTAGAGTCTTTGCTGAACTGTTTTGCTGTTTTTCCCAGTTATCGAGTCTGTACGGATATTTCTTGAACTCTTGCATCGTTTTGTCTTAAAGAAAAAAAATCAGAAAAACCCAAGGAGAGTAAAAAATGAATGGATCGAAAAGGGGGGCTCCAACAAAAAAATAAAAAATTAGAAAAAAAAAAAAAAAAAGAATAAAAACCAGGCAAGTAAAAATTGATTAAAAAAGGAAAAGGTTTGTGCCTGAAAATATATAAAAGAAAAGAAAAAGTTCCTACCACTTAGAATTTTGGTGAAAACCCGAAAGGACGTCGGATTTACATTGTTTGTTATTGATTCTATTGATTGCATCTATATTGGCGTCGGAGACATAAGAAGGGTGTTGAAGGATGTCTCGGGTTTTAGGATTCACACAGGAGGGATAAGAAGTTACTTTTAGCCTTTTATTCCTTTGTTATTGAGCTTATTATTATCCATACTTTGCATGCTCACCATTTCACTAATTCATTAGATTTGCTACATATTATTGGCGGTTATGTTAGATTCTAGGATTAGATTTCTACTTCTTGGAGTTTGATGTAGATTTTTGAATTAGGATTGGTGGTTGATTGATTTTATTATCTAGTGGTTTAGGACATTACTTGAAGAGGAGGAATAAGAAGTGTATAAGCGAGTGGGAGACTCGATTTTATCTTTATTATGACATATTTATGTACCCTTACCCTTAGAGGAGATTAGGATTCCACTTGTGCTTTAACGCACACCACTTGGTTCGATTTTGCTATTGTTATGGAGTGGTGACATATGAAGTGGAAAAATAAGGAGGGATTTGGGTAGGACATCTCGGAGACATAAGAAGATAGATCGGAGTTAGGTTATTGCTCGATTACACTTGGAGTTTGAAGTATAGTCGCTAGCAAGCTTTCTCTACACTTACTGTAGACCTTTGTGCTTTTAGGAGGAGTGAGTTTTATTTTGCTTACTCGAGGACGAGCAAGGTTTAAGTGTGGGGAGGTTTGATAGGAGCTTATTATATGGTGTTAACTAGCGACTATTAGCTTAGGATTAGTGGTGTTTAGGTGCTTATTGAGTGGTATTTTCGGAATCCGGTATGGTGTTCATTTATGAATTTGCGGGATGCTCATAAGCGGTATTTTCTGGTTTTATTATGGAGATCCCGCTTGTGCTCACTTTTAGTGCATTTGGGACGGATCTAGAGAGAAGGATACCACGCCTACACCCATGGAGAAGCCGAGAGGCGAAGCCGAGCTGCCTCGAAGCTTGTAGAAGACCAAAGACCAGTTCGAGAGAGGAAGTCACGACCGAGAGGAGGTGTCGCGACCGAGATCCAGCCCCAGAGAAGAAGTCACGACCAAGACTACATGTCACGATCGAGACTTAGCCTCAGTTGACATGTCTCGACCGAGACCATCCTGTCGCGATCGCGACTTTTCCCGACCTGAGAACTGAGGCCACATCGCGATCGCGACCCACATGTCTCGATCGTGACACGAAGACGAACCGGCCCAAATTGTAGATTTTATCCTAGATTCTGATTTGTTTTTCCCCATTTTATTAGTTATTTTGATTATTTTATTTCCCTTTCACTAGATACTAATATAAACCTTTAGAAATTATGTTAGATGAGACCTTTGATTCTTTTTCTAACTTCATCCTTAAAAATTCAGCAGGCAAGAAGAAAGCTTCCACCTTTGTTCCACTTTCATCATCCTCCCTGGTTAGTTTTCATCATAATTATGTATTGCTTTCAATTGGCTATGTCTGGCTAAGATCCTTCTAGTTCACTCTTAGGTTTAAGCCATTATTCTAGGAAAAGTTTGTGAGAATTCTTATGTTTATGTTCTAAGTTTAATTTCAGGATTGTTTTATGATCTCTTGTGCTTTATTGTCTATTGATTGGTCTTGATTTTATCTAGGTGCGCAACTAGGTTGATTATTATTCATCATATTGCTAGGCTTGATAATTCGATTTGAAAAGTCTTGTCTTTTAGGTAGCAATCAGAATTTGCATAGACTATTTGCGAGTGCTTATTTTGTAGAGATTATAAACCTGTGTCGAGTATCGGCTATTTGCCAATGGTATTGCATAGGCCCACTTATCTTTGATCTTTATGCTGTTGTGCTTTTGAACCTTAGGATTTCTTTGGTTATTTATTAGAACAAGGGTTTCTAGGACTATTTGGACTAGTTGCTAATTATGAACAAAGAGTAGGACAACCGGATTAGATAATTAAGAATATAGGATTAATAGAATTCGATGATCAACATTCCATAAGAATAATGTGCTGATGCTAAAGGAGTGAGCTTTCCATCATTATTGTTTACAAACTCAACATTTATCGCTTTATTATTGCTAGTTTAGAATTATAATAAAAAAAAAACCTAGTTACTACTAGGTAACACAATAGAAATAAACTATCGTTGTGGCTCTCTTGGGATTCGACTCCGACTTACCACTTTACTAGTGGATTGTTCAGTTGGATATCTTTGATAGGAACAACAAACGTTTTATGCCTGTCAATGGGAGATACCAAGATACACTCAGGGATCTCACCGCTCCAGACCCTCAACAGTCATACTTTAGCAGCAACTGTTCCACCTCTAGCAGCCGGTATCAACTTCGAGCTCAAGACCATCTTGATCAATCTACTCCCCAAGTTCCATGGACTTCCAAGAGAGGATCCAATCATGCACTTGAGCGAGTTCCATGACATCTGCATGTGCAGCAAGCCAGGAAATGTCACTGAGGAACAAATCAAAATGAGAGCCTTCAGTATGACACTGAAGGAGGTTGCACGAAACTGGTACTATCATCTTCCACCTGGTACCACTACCACTTGGACTGAATTGCACAAGGCCTTCTTGAACAAGTACTTCCCTGCCAGGAAGGTTGCTTCATACAAGAAGGCAATTGCCAATGTGGAGCAAGATGATGTTGAGACGTTGTACGATTACTGTGAACTTTTCGCAAGATTGTGTGCCAGTTGCCCGTTCCATGGGTATGGTTAGAAGGAGCTAGTGATCCATCTTTACAATGGGTTGCTAGATCATGAGAGAAGGATAATAAAATGTTGCCTGCAATGGTAGTGTACTGAACTTGATCCCTGCTGGTGCTATGAAGTTGATCCATGAGATAGCAGAGGGGACTCGCAATTTTGGAAGGACATATACAAAGAAGAATGCGAGTGTAGCAAGTTCTAGCGGCCCGGATCTCTCCAAAGAGATCGCTGAGTTGAAGAGTATGATCAAGGGCATGTCCCTTGGTAATCAGAAGCTAGTGAGAGTCTGTGGCATATGCGCAGATGAGAGCCACCCAACTGATATGTGCCCGCATTCCAGGATCCGATGATTGTTAAAGTTCATGCGTTGGGAGGTTTTGGACCTTCCATACCTCGCTATGATCAGAACAACAACTATAATCAATAAAGCAATGATCATCCTGGCTTTAGGGGGAGCGATCCAGCTGGTGGGCAGAATCAGTATCAGTACCAGAACAACAACCAGTACCGTGCTCAGTATCAACCGAAGCCCCAAGGGCCATCAACTAAAGATATGCTTCAATATTTGACAAAGCATTTCACGATGCATGTCCAGACCACGGAATCAAGTATAAAAATCTAGAGAAGCATGTCGGACAATTGACTGAAACAGTCACTAATCTTGCGTAGTAGAACTCGAAGGCACTACCATCATAGACAGAGGTAAACCCTCAAGTTCGGAATATCTATGCTATATATTTTGGTGATAAGGAGGAATTTTGGGAAGAAGAAGAAGTCAGTTCCGAAAACCACCAGTATCCAAACCCGCGACCATGGTATGACATCCGCGGCCGCGGTTTTGTTCCTGTTGATTCCCCCGAGAAAAGTCATGTAGACCCGTGACCGCGCCAAGATAACCGCGATCACGATTCACACTCTGATTCTTTTCTGGAAAAGAACCTCCGACCCGCGACCGCATCCATGAGAACCTCGGTCGCGCCTCCCAAGTCTGTTGGCGGTTTCGGTATTGGGACCTATTATCCTGTTCCAAATGACTATGACAAGGACTATGAGAACTACAAGGATCAAGGGGACTTTATCCTTCGACAGGAGAACTACGTGAGGCCAAACTTTCCCCCGCTTTATGCGGAGAAGACTCCCGCACCTTTCCCTGAAGCTCTCAAGGACACCAGGACGCAAGCCAGAGTCAAGGAGTTGTTTGAGACATTCATCATATGTGAGGAGGAGGAACCTCAATTGAAGATGGTCGAAGAGGATCCCAATTGTGCCAAATTCTTGAAAGTGCTCTTCACAGTCAAGAAGAAGAAACAGCTGGCTAGAAAGCATAAAGTGCAGGTAAGTGAACGAGTCTCTACACTACTTCAGAAGCAAATGCCGACGAAGCGCGAAGACCCAGGTATGTTTTATATTCCCATAGTGATTGGAAACAATGAACATAAGAAGGCTATGCTAGACTTAGGTGCTTCACTCAATGTCTTGCCTGCCTCAATCTATGAATCACTAGAGTTAGGACCATTATAAAAGACCAGAATAGTAATCCAACATGCAGATGGGTATTTGGTACATCCTAGGGAAATAGTGGAGGGTGTTCTTGTGAAGGTTGATAGGTTGTTCTTCACATCCAACTTCTTTGTAATTTACACAAGTACGAGTGCTACCGTACCTATTGTGCTCGGTAGACCTTTCATGAGTACGTCAAATACAAAGATTGACGTATGTGGAGGAATGTTGACAATGGAGTTTGATGGAGACATCATTATGCATAACATTCACAATATAACACCTTCTAAAATGTCTTCCATTTTCATGCTAGACCTAATTCTACCACTTTGTGAGACCCCGATAGGGGAACATACTAGTGACCCTCCGAGAGATGTTTTGGGCCACTGCCCCACCTTGTTAATCCCTCCTAGGGAAGTTCTTGGTAGTCCTGATGTGCAGGTAAAGAAAGAAGTGAAGGCACCCCCCGATAAGTCTAAGTATGGGGGGAGGAAAAATCTCCAAAAAGAAGAAACCCAAGCAAATCTGGGTAGTTAAAGAAGTGAATGGTCTAAGGTTCAAACCTTTCCATCCCTAGTTCAAGAAGATTTTGTTAGATGATGCGATCCGGAAGGGATCAAGTGATCACGGTTGAACAAGTTAGAGCACGACGTCGAGCCACGACAGTAACTACGGTACTAATCGGGAGGCGACCCGACCAAGTGGTATTCTTCCACCATCCATTCTATCCATTAGTTAGTAGTTTTGTGTAGAGTTACTAACTTGCAGTTCATGCCAGATGATAGGTTTTCCAAGAGAGCAAAACCGTCATCGGGGGCTCCTGCACTTGCGATCGCGGTTCGGCCCATCCACGACCTAATTTAAGGAGAATAGAGGGGCGTCGTTTGCAAAACCCTTTCTTCCTCATCCCCTCACACAAACCTCTCAAGTACAATTCTCCATTAACAAGCACTTAACCAACATGTGGAGATGCGTTCAACTACATGACGGGCCAGTGGGAGCAATTCTACACTCGTTACCCACCTCCACAGTGAAGGTAGTCTTCTATTCTCTCTCCCTATATATTATGAGTCTTCTTTTGCTGCATTGAGGACAATGCTTAGTTTAAGTATGGGGGAGGATGTTGAAGATTTTGATGTTTTCTAGAGTAGTTTGTTTTGAGACTTGGTACTTTTGAAGGATAGTTTGAATTGGTTTGAGAGATTTGGTTTTTATTAGCTACATATATACTAAAAAAATTGAAAATTAAAAAAGAAATGATTAGGTTGAAAACCCAAAGGGCGGCCTAGGTAAAAAGCAGGTAGTCCATGTGGCTCTAGGCCGGGAAATATTTGGACTTGAGAGATGTGAGTTGTTGATGAGCCTAAAGAATAGAGAGTGTCTGGTGAAAACCCGAAATGGCGCTAGATCAAGAATTGGAGTGTAAAAGAATTGAGTGTCCTAGGATTCGGTTCTCTTACTATGAATCAGCGTCGGTGACATAAGAAGGTTGTTTGAAGGATTGTTCGGGTTAGGATTCACCAGGAGGGATAAGGAGTTAGTTTCTTTCTTCTTTTTCTCTTATCTTGAGCTTATTGTATACATGTTATTCACTTGATTCGAGTTGGAGATTTGGTGCACAATTATGATGGTATGGAGTAGATTCTAGGATTATTTTTTTCTTGGAGTTTGATGCATACTATCGTGGTTTTACTATGCAAAATTTTCTTCTAGGATTGGTGGTTGTGACATGGTTTGACATCTATTTAGTGGTTTAGGTCATCAATTGAAGTGGAGGAATAAGAAGTGTTGTAGCGAGTGGGTGACTCGAGTTTATTTGTTATATTTTTGTACCCTTTTTGTACTTTTAGAGGAGATTAGGACTTTGCTTGTGCTTTATTGCATAATGTCACTTGGATTTGACGGATTTTATCTTTGGAGTGGCGACATAAGAAGTGGAGTCATAAGGAAGAAAATGGTAGGTCACCTTGGAGAGATAAGGAGTTTAGACCGAAGTTAGGTTAGTGTTACTTGTTATACACTTGGATTTTGGAGATATAATTGCTAGAAAGCAACCCTGTACTTCTAGGAAAAACTTTTTGCTATATTGGAGGAGTTGGATTTCTTTTGCTTACTCGAGGTCGAGAAGTGGAGTCATAAGGAAGAAAATGGTAGGTCACCTTGGAGAGATAAGGAGTTTTAGACCGAAGTTTAGGTTAGTGTTACTTGTTATACACTTGGATTTTGGAGATATAATTGCTAGCAAGCAACCCTGTACTTCTAGGAAAAACTTTGTGCTATACCGGAGGAGTTGGATTTCTTTTGCTTACTCGAGGTCGAGCAGGGTTTAAGTTATGGGGGAGTTTGATGAGTGCTATTTATATGATTATAACTAACAAATATTAGACTATGATTAGTGGTGTTTAGGTACTTTGAAGTGGTATTCCTGGAATCCGGTTCTGAGTTTATATTATAGGGGATTCGCAGGAAGCTCGATAGCGATATTTGGCACACATATTGGTGAGTCCGTTTATACCTTTATCGGTGTATTCGAAGTGGAGTAGTAGTGTAGAAAGTGCCAAGAGAAGACACCAAGAGAAGAGGGTCAAAGACACACTCGACCATTGAAGAGAAGAGAAGACCGAAGAGGAAGACAAAAGCTCAACCGCGACCGCGACCGCACCTGCGCAACCGCGGTAGCGCCTATGCATTCGCGTCAGTCGCCCCAGAAGGCCGAACCGCGACCGCATGCCACAAACCGCGATCGCGTATCTTGGAAAGCCTGGATTCCATCTGGGGTTTATCTTGTTTTATTATTTTTAATGTTTTTATTTGAGATTTCTCTAGGAGACTATTTAAGGATTAGTTTTAGGGTTTCCTAGGGTTGGCAATTTTATAACTTCACACCTTTGTTTAGATTTTGAGATGATGAACTAAATTCGCCATTGTTTACTCAAAGCTTGAAGCTTTCAGGCTTAGTTTCATGGTGAGTCTATGAACTCATGTTTTCCTATTGAATTGAAGTATTTGTTTCTTTACCTCTGTCACTTAATTGCTTATTGTATGATGTTATTTTAATCTAGGTTGTAAACTAGACTGGTTATCCTCATGCATATTGTTAGGATTAGATGATTCTATTTGTAAAAGTCTAATCTTTCTGTAGCCATTGTAAGGCCCCACAACCTTAGAAAGGCTATCCTCATGTCAAAGCGGGAACTTCCCAGGAGGTCCCGTCCCAGCACGCTTAACTTTTCAATTCTTATCCTCACTTGAACCATGAAAAGGGAAGATCTCTTGTTGACATGAGTAACAATCTAATCTTTATATAGATTACAAACACGGGGTTTTACAATCAGCCCCATTAAACCCTTGACGACCACGTCAAGTCCCAAGGACCACCCTCCGGGTCGAGTTGCCCCCAAAGGACAAAGCGCACTCGAGCCACATAGTCGGCTCTGGTACCATCTGTAAGGCCCCACAGCCTTAGAAAGGCTATCTTCATGTCAACGTGGAAACTTCCCAGGAGGTCACCCATCCCAGGATTGCTCCCGTCCCAACACGCTTAACTTTTCAGTTCTTATCCTCACTTGAACCATGAAAAGAGAAGAGCTCATGTTGACATGAATAACAATCTAATCCTTATATGGATTACAAACACGGGGTGTTACATCCATCACTATCTACATGTCCTATTTGTGAGTGTTTATAGTGTAGAGATTCTGAATTCATGTCGAGTATCTGACTATTGGTCCATGGTATTGCATGAACCTACTTATCTTTGATCGTCAAGCTATTATGTTATTGAATCTCTCGTATTTCATTAGATTATAACTTACAATAAGGGTCTCTAGGACTATTTGGACTATACTAGAACAAAGAGTAGGACAAACTATCAATTTTATTGAAAGGAAACATGTTATTAGGATTCCATGATCCATGAACCGACCTGTTATGCTGATTGCTGA
This sequence comes from Phyllobates terribilis, assembly GCF_046119375.1. Classification (NCBI taxonomy): domain Eukaryota; kingdom Metazoa; phylum Chordata; class Amphibia; order Anura; family Dendrobatidae; genus Phyllobates; species Phyllobates terribilis. The sequence continues at coordinate 5,250 of NW_027368690.1, read as the reverse complement.
AAGTAAAATTCTTTCTTAATTGAATATAAAAATCCAGTTGCATGTTAGAAGATTATTATAACAATGCACACAACTAAACCCCCTGTTCTTTGTTACTTACAGTCACTTTCTTAGTAATAATTGCACTAGCCTCCTTTGAGATATGATCCCTGCTTTCCACTATACTTTAGTAGAAACTGGGTAATTTAACTTGTCAGGCATAACAATCTAGGCTTCGTCAATACGCACTTTAGTTTCAATAAGTGTTAGTATATTCAAGCTGTTAGATCTCCGTATGAATTTCAGTTCATCCCAAAATATTGGGCATCTGACACCCCTCGTGTTCATAATTCCTATATTCATTTAAAAACAGTAGTGTTGCAGACTCAAATTTTCGTTCGTGGTTGAATATACCAGTGAAAAAAAAGGTGAAAGGCGAGAGGGTCATATCGCCTAGGCGAGAGGCAAGGGGAAATAAGCAAACCGCCTTTTTAGATAAAGGCGTCCGTTATTTGTGCTCCTAATAACGAAATAGAACTCATGTAACTTCAATTGAAAGAGTAGAATTACTTAATCAGATACCCTGTAACCATTTATCAACACGTCCAAATACACCCAAAAGAGACAAAATTGTTAATAGTATGTTCTATATGAAGATTTAAACATTAATAAAAGTCACAGGGAAAGAAATTAACCTATGTAAGCAACTCTAATGAATTTGCAAGATTATACTAAAGACATAAAAACCAATATACTCTATATAGGAAGTCATACTTAGAAAAAGAATTAGATTAGAGAATTTAGAACATCCGTAGGAGTTGGATAGAATCATAATCTATTATCCACTATAAGTTGAAGAGGATAATGGAGATGTGAGTTTCATGTACAAGAGATAAGATAAGATAAACCCATCACTCAGAGTCCTGCTGTAAAGAAAAAAGGTTTCAGTGTGTTTGTGGTTATGGATAGAGTCAAAGTATAGGGCATGTAAAACTCTGTGTCTTGTGAGCAAGAAATTAAAATTCCAATAAATATAGGAAGGATTGATAAGAGCAGCGAAGCCATCCTCTTTAGGTCTAAGAGCAATCCGACGGCCCACCCGATTAATGGATCTGTTGTTGGCAGGAATGTTGAGACAAATTAATTTTATGCAACTCATTTATTTTCACTAGATTTTAGGATGTAATTATATTTGATCTGTAAACTATAATGATATATTTATACATGTATATTCTCATTTTATTCGTATTAAACATAGGGTCTTGTAATTTGAAATGATATCAAATTTAAGGTTGAGTCGTGTTAAATTAATTGGACTCTAAAATGGTTATGTATGTAGTTTGGGCTTTGTGTTAAAATGGGCTTTTAAATTTGGACTTGTTTGTCATGTGCCGAAGGCGACTAGACTTTGACACACGAGCTTTATAATAGATATATGCAGCAAGCAAACTAGGACCTACAGGATGTAAGATTAGAATGGCTGATTTCAAGCCAATAAGGAATAAGGGTTTGTTAGGTAAATTACTTATAAAAATATTATAAAGATATTTTACGGTTTTTCATAAAAAATATTATTTGTCATGGAAAATAATGTCAAATATTTTAAAAAAGAAAACTAGGCAATAAATAATTTCAGGAAAAAATGTCTTGATCATGAGTTTGCCAAACAAACCCTAAAACTCACTGTTTTTGTATTGTAATGTTTCTGATACCCTAAAACTCACATTTCCCATTGTCAAAATGGTAGACCCTTTCCAATAACGTTTTCATATATGCCTTCACTAGGAAATGAACTCGTATCTTTGTATAAAATGTTTAAGGGATCCTAGTGCTAAAAGCACCAGACCAACTGATTATTGGTATAATTTATATTTTAAATCGGTGTAAATATTGATATTTTGGATGATTAAAACAGAGTCGTCGCTCTCGGGATTCCATAATTTTTTGGGGGAATTGCTATTTGTCGCACAACAATTTTTACTAACCGTCGCACCTTCGCTCGTCACGGTGGTCATGGTGTCGTTCGTCACGAATCATGGTCTACACGCTCGTCACACCACAATTATTGACACACCCATCACAAGGGAGTATACTCCCGCCCGTCACGAGTGAGTATGTAGCGCCTCGATACGAGACGAATGTGGGCCGCTCGTGACGAGGCGTGATTTTTGGCTTATAAAGCAAAAAACCGGCCCAAACACTCTCATTTACGAACCTCCGCCTCCAAAACTCTCCAATTCTGCAGAGGTTCCACGTCATCGCATCGTGACACCTTGTGACGGTTCCCGGTCGCTCGTAACACCTCCCGTTTGCTTCTTCATTGATCGATAGCTCCTAATCGAATAAAAAATTGTTAGTAACTTATCTTCTATGATTAATTGTGTTGTCTGATGAATCTTTAGATATATAAGTATTTTCGTTTGATTATTGGAAGATTGGATAGGTATTATTGTTATTTAGGCTAAATGTTGTGATAAAATTTCATTTTATTGTAGAAATCTTGAAAAATGGAAGTTTGAAGTTGGATTTGTGGTTTAATAGTTGTTAGGTTAAAATTCTAAGATTTGTGGAATTGTTAGCTGAATTTGTGCTTTTTAGATGTTGAATTTGTGGATTAAGATGAGAAAAACAATTTTTGAATGAAAAACTATTTTTGGAATGGAAATCTGCAAAGGGAAGCCCAACCAGCCAGAGACAAACCGTTTCTGGCTGGTCCTCGGTTTGTGACGAGCGACAGAGGCCCGAATCGTCATGAGCAGGGACGGCAAGGCCCGTGATGAGCTGGGACGGCACAACCGATGTGGATTCTGAATAAAATTAACAATTGATATGGATAAAATTAACAATTAATTAGATATTTAAAACTAACAATAATTTATTTATAGTAATAAAACTAATAATTACTTATTCGGATTTTTATATTTTAAATATTTTAATTTGTATTTAAGTGTGTGATATGGTAAAAATGAAATTGATATGAATAAAATAAACGTTTAATTTGATAATTAAAACTAAAAATTAATTTATTTTATAGGAACAAAACTAGCAATTAACTTTTTTGAAATATTAAAATATTATTTTTTTGGATTTCTATATTTTAAATATTTAAATTTGTATTTAAGTGTTTGATTTGGTAAAAAATGAAATTGATATGAATAAAATTAACATTTAATTTGATATTTTAAACTACCATTTATTTATTTTATAGGAATAAATCTAACAAATTAATACTTTTGAAACATTAAAAATTATTTTTTGGATTTTTTATATATTTCTTAAAATATTTTTAATTTGTATTTAAGTGTGTAATATGGTAAAAATGAAATTGATATGAATATAAATAAATATTTAATTTGATATTTAAAACTAAGAATTAACTTATTTTATAGGATAAAATTAACAATTTTTAAAAGTTAAAATATTAATTTTTTGTATTTTTAATATTTTTAATATTTTAATTTGTATTTAAGTGTGTGATATGATGAATTGTAAGTTGAATTTGTGTGATGAAAATTCTTTTTGGCTAATATTGATATTTAAATTTGTATTTTAGTATATTTTGAATATTTTATTTGGAAGATTAGGAATAAATAACTTTTTGATTAGGGTGATGATTTTTCCTTGTTGATATTGATATTATTTTAATTTCATTCACATTGAAATGGAATACGAGTTTTTGATGTTTAATATGTTGTGTTTACAAGACTGTTTGAAGAAAATGGCAAGAAAGTTGGGTGTGATGAGGTCTCGATCTGCACGGCATCATAAACGGGATGCTATTAGAGATGTCGAAGAGGCCGCTCTTTTGGCTGCGAAGGAGGCATCCAGAGCTAAAGTGGGAGTTGGGTAGTAGAATTGCCCAAAAGAAGAAGAGGGGGCCGAACCCAATGCAGCCTCCTCTTATACTCCATCGAGACATTCTGTGTCAATTGATGGAAGACCTTGTTACTCTGAGCACCCTCCATACCCGTACCCGATGTAGCCGATGAATTCTGCATCTAGGCATTCCGTGTCCGTCACGGGTCATGATGATTATATGGGAGAGTGTAGTCTTCACATCGAATGTTGCTGGAGTACCACAGTCAGAAACAAATGGTTGGTGGGTCTCAATACCATCAGGGAGATTATTCTTCCTATGCACGTAACCCACAATACGAAGAGACAAATGAAACACCTATGGAGGAACCTCCTATGGGAGGAACAACCTCCGCAAAAGGTATGTATAATAAACTAAAATATTGATTTGATAAGTTAAGTTTCATAAATCAGATTAGGATTGATTTAATCTTAAATATTAGAGGGAGTGGAGGGGCCAAAGACTATGAACAACCCCACAGGATGAAAAGGGTGTTGAGGGGGAAGCAGGAAAGGATGCAGGTGGACAAGCACGAAGGAGAGTCAATAGGGTCAACAAAATCGACCCTTACTTGACCGGAGGGCTCAAGGGTGGCCCACACATCCCTACGTTGATGCGTATCTTTCCCGCCCATGTTGCATACGACATCTATCAGGGTATTGTATGATATAATTTTTATGAATTGTATTTTTTTTAGTGTTGATATTAAGTATAGTACTAGTATTTGTACAAATATTAAGGTCAAACATTAGTATTTATTTAATTTTGCAGAGTCGGACATGCAACTTCCAATTCCAGCACAAGTTTGTCCGAGCGCGGAACCCATCCCCGGGCTCGCCAGGCGCTCAAGCTGTTATTGTTGCAGAACTTGCCCACATCTTGACGCTTATGTACGAGCACGTGGACATGCAGCTATTCTTGGCATTCGTGGAGAGGTGGCAGCTGGAGACCAACTCATTTCACCTCCCATTTGGTGAGATGACGATCACACTGCACGATGTTCACATTCAGATGATGTTCCCTATACGAGGAAAGGGCATGAGGGTCACGGAGGGATCAGCGCCTCAAGGGAAAGACGATCTCTCTTGCTCACAAGTTGTCTGAGGCGAAGATATTTCTTGGGGTGGGTGTGAGAGATTCCTCTATCTCTGACACAAAGCTTAAGGCGATGTGTGAATTTCGAAAGTGAGACATTCCAGCCCTGGGGTAACAGGGTCAGGGTATCTACTTCATGTGTTGGGTAGTGCACTATTCCCGGACAAGTAACAAGACAAGATACCTCTCTCCAACATAGATTTTGTCCGGGATTTGGAGGATGTCGGAAACTGGGCATGGGGTGACGATCTACTCGCTTCCACGTACTGGGAATTGGGAAAGGCTTCACGGACTGGATGCAAGAAGATATCAGCGTGCCA
>NW_027368689.1:0-48082 GCF_046119375.1 Phyllobates terribilis | reverse complement strand
GTTTTTCAATGGCAAAAATCAATGAATATTGTAAATGCACAAACAGTAATATCTCCACATTGCAAGGTGCAATTCTGAAATTTTTTGCTTTTTCCTGCTAATCCTAGCATGATAAAGAAGATTCAAAGAGAGTGAGATGCCAGCTCCTTTCATTCAGTCAGTAGCTTCAAACATTTCTGGTATATGAATAACATGATGTTTTTCAATGGCAAAAATCAATGAATATTGTAAATGCACAAACAGTAATATCTCCACATTGCAAGGTGCAATTCTGAAATTTTTTGCTTTTTCCTGCTAATCCTAGCATGATAAAGAAGATTCAAAGAGAGTGAGATGCCAGCTCCTTTCATTCAGTCAGTAGCTTCAAACATTTCTGGATGTTTTTCAATGGCAAAAATCAATGAATATTGTAAATGCACAAACAGTAATATCTCCACATTGCAAGGTGCAATTCTGAAATTTTTTGCTTTTTCCTGCTAATCCTAGCATGATAAAGAAGATTCAAAGAGAGTGAGATGCCAGCTCCTTTCATTCAGTCAGTAGCTTCAAACATTTCTGGACGTTTTTCAATGGCAAAAATCAATGAATATTGTAAATGCACAAACAGTAATATCTCCACATTGCAAGGTGCAATTCTGAAATTTTTTGCTTTTTCCTGCTAATCCTAGCATGATAAAGAAGATTCAAAGAGAGTGAGATGCCAACTCCTTTCATTCAGTCAGTAGCTTCAAACATTTCTGGACGTTTTTCAATGGCAAAAATCAATGAATATTGTAAATGCACAAACAGTAATATCTCCACATTGCAAGGTGCAATTCTGAAATTTTTTGCTTTTTCCTGCTAATCCTAGCATGATAAAGAAGATTCAAAGAGAGTGAGATGCCAGCTCCTTTCATTCAGTCAGTAGCTTCAAACATTTCTGGACGTTTTTCAATGGCAAAAATCAATGAATATTGTAAATGCACAAACAGTAATATCTCCACATTGCAAGGTGCAATTCTGAAATTTTTTGCTTTTTCCTGCTAATCCTAGCATGATAAAGAAGATTCAAAGAGAGTGAGATGCCAGCTCCTTTCATTCAGTCAGTAGCTTCAAACATTTCTGGACGTTTTTCAATGGCAAAAATCAATGAATATTGTAAATGCACAAACAGTAATATCTCCACATTGCAAGGTGCAATTCTGAAATTTTTTACTTTTTCCTGCTAATCCTAGCATGATAAAGAAGATTCAAAGAGAGTGAGATGCCAGCTCCTTTCATTCAGTCAGTAGCTTCAAACATTTCTGGTATATGAATAACATCTTTTTCAATGGCAAAAATCAATGAATATTGTAAATGCACAAACCGTAATATCTCCACATTGCAAGGTGCAATTCTGAAATTTTTTGCTTTTTCCTGCTAATCCTAGCATGATAAAGAAGATTCAAAGAGAGTGAGATGCCAGCTCCTTTCATTCAGTCAGTAGCTTCAAACATTTCTGGACGTTTTTCAATGGCAAAAATCAATGAATATTGTAAATGCACAAACAGTAATATCTTCACATTGCAAGGTGCAATTCTGAAATTTTTTGCTTTTTCCTGATAATCCTAGCATGATAAAGAAGATTCAAAGAGAGTGAGATGCCAGCTCCTTTCATTCAGTCAGTAGCTTCAAACATTTCTGGTATATGAATAACATGATGTTTTTCAATGGCAAAAATCAATGAATATTGTAAATGCACAAACAGTAATATCTCCACATTGCAAGGTGCAATTCTGAAATTTTTTGCTTTTTCCTGCTAATCCTAGCATGATAAAGAAGATTCAAAGAGAGTGAGATGCCAGCTCCTTTCATTCAGTCAGTAGCTTCAAACATTTCTGGATGTTTTTCAATGGCAAAAATCAATGAATATTGTAAATGCACAAACAGTAATATCTCCACATTGCAAGGTGCAATTCTGAAATTTTTTGCTTTTTCCTGCTAATCCTAGCATGATAAAGAAGATTCAAAGAGAGTGAGATGCCAGCTCCTTTCATTCAGTCAGTAGCTTCAAACATTTCTGGACGTTTTTCAATGGCAAAAATCAATGAATATTGTAAATGCACAAACAGTAATATCTCCACATTGCAAGGTGCAATTCTGAAATTTTTTGCTTTTTCCTGCTAATCCTAGCATGATAAAGAAGATTCAAAGAGAGTGAGATGCCAGCTTCTTTCATTCAGTCAGTAGCTTCAAACATTTCTGGTATATGAATAACATGATGTTTTTCAATGGCAAAAATCAATGAATATTGTAAATGCACAAACAGTAATATCTCCACATTGCAAGGTGCAATTCTGAAATTTTTTGCTTTTTCCTGCTAATCCTAGCATGATAAAGAAGATTCAAAGAGAGTGAGATGCCAGCTCCTTTCATTCAGTCAGTAGCTTCAAACATTTCTGGATGTTTTTCAATGGCAAAAATCAATGAATATTGTAAATGCACAAACAGTAATATCTCCACATTGCAAGGTGCAATTCTGAAATTTTTTGCATTTTCCTGCTAATTCTAGCATGATAAAGAAGATTCAAAGAGAGTGAGATGCCAGCTCCTTTCATTCAGTCAGTAGCTTCAAACATTTCTGGACGTTTTTCAATGGCAAAAATCAATGAATATTGTAAATGCACAAACAGTAATATCTCCACATTGCAAGGTGCAATTCTGAAATTTTTTGCTTTTTCCTGCTAATCCTAGCATGATAAAGAAGATTCAAAGAGAGTGAGATGCCAGCTCCTTTCATTCAGTCAGTAGCTTCAAACATTTCTGGTATATGAATAACATGATGTTTTTCAATGGCAAAAATCAATGAATATTGTAAATGCACAAACAGTAATATCTCCACATTGCAAGGTGCAATTCTGAAATTTTTTGCTTTTTCCTGCTAATCCTAGCATGATAAAGAAGATTCAAAGAGAGTGAGATGTCAGCTCCTTTCATTCAGTCAGTAGCTTCAAACATTTCTGGATGTTTTTCAATGGCAAAAATCAATGAATATTGTAAATGCACAAACAGTAATATCTCCACATTGCAAGGTGCAATTCTGAAATTTTTTGCTTTTTCCTGCTAATCCTAGCATGATAAAGAAGATTCAAAGAGAGTGAGATGCCAGCTCCTTTCATTCAGTCAGTAGCTTCAAACATTTCTGGTATATGAATAACATGATGTTTTTCAATGGCAAAAATCAATGAATATTGTAAATGCACAAACAGTAATATCTCCACATTGCAAGGTGCAATTCTGAAATTTTTTGCTTTTTCCTGCTAATCCTAGCATGATAAAGAAGATTCAAAGAGAGTGAGATGTCAGTTCCTTTCATTCAGTCAGTAGCTTCAAACATTTCTGGACGTTTTTCAATGGCAAAAATCAATGAATATTGTAAATGCACAAACAGTAATATCTCCACATTGCAAGGTGCAATTCTGAAATTTTTTGCTTTTTCCTGCTAATCCTAGCATGATAAAGAAGATTCAAAGAGAGTGAGATGTCAGTTCCTTTCATTCAGTCAGTAGCTTCAAACATTTCTGGACGTTTTTCAATGGCAAAAATCAATGAATATTGTAAATGCACAAACAGTAATATCTCCACATTGCAAGGTGCAATTCTGAAATTTTTTGCTTTTTCCTGCTAATCCTAGCATGATAAAGAAGATTCAAAGAGAGTGAGATGCCAGCTCCTTTCATTCAGTCAGTAGCTTCAAACATTTCTGGTATATGAATAACATGATGTTTTTCAATGGCAAAAATCAATGAATATTGTAAATGCACAAACAGTAATATCTCCACATTGCAAGGTGCAATTCTGAAATTTTTTGCTTTTTCCTGCTAATCCTAGCATGATAAAGAAGATTCAAAGAGAGTGAGATGCCAGCTCCTTTCATTCAGTCAGTAGCTTCAAACATTTCTGGATGTTTTTCAATGGCAAAAATCAATGAATATTGTAAATGCACAAACAGTAATATCTCCACATTGCAAGGTGCAATTCTGAAATTTTTTGCTTTTTCCTGCTAATCCTAGCATGATAAAGAAGATTCAAAGAGAGTGAGATGCCAGCTCCTTTCATTCAGTCAGTAGCTTCAAACATTTCTGGACGTTTTTCAATGGCAAAAATCAATGAATATTGTAAATGCACAAACAGTAATATCTCCACATTGCAAGGTGCAATTCTGAAATTTTTTGCTTTTTCCTGCTAATCCTAGCATGATAAAGAAGATTCAAAGAGAGTGAGATGCCAGCTCCTTTCATTCAGTCAGTAGCTTCAAACATTTCTGGTATATGAATAACATGATGTTTTTCAATGGCAAAAATCAATGAATATTGTAAATGCACAAACAGTAATATCTCCACATTGCAAGGTGCAATTCTGAAATTTTTTGCTTTTTCCTGCTAATCCTAGCATGATAAAGAAGATTCAAAGAGAGTGAGATGCCAACTCCTTTCATTCAGTCAGTAGCTTCAAACATTTCTGGACGTTTTTCAATGGCAAAAATCAATGAATATTGTAAATGCACAAACAGTAATATCTCCACATTGCAAGGTGCAATTCTGAAATTTTTTGCTTTTTCCTGCTAATCCTAGCATGATAAAGAAGATTCAAAGAGAGTGAGATGCCAGCTCCTTTCATTCAGTCAGTAGCTTCAAACATTTCTGGACGTTTTTCAATGGCAAAAATCAATGAATATTGTAAATGCACAAACAGTAATATCTTCACATTGCAAGGTGCAATTCTGAAATTTTTTGCTTTTTCCTGATAATCCTAGCATGATAAAGAAGATTCAAAGAGAGTGAGATGCCAGCTCCTTTCATTCAGTCAGTAGCTTCAAACATTTCTGGTATATGAATAACATGATGTTTTTCAATGGCAAAAATCAATGAATATTGTAAATGCACAAACAGTAATATCTCCACATTGCAAGGTGCAATTCTGAAATTTTTTGCTTTTTCCTGCTAATCCTAGCATGATAAAGAAGATTCAAAGAGAGTGAGATGCCAGCTCCTTTCATTCAGTCAGTAGCTTCAAACATTTCTGGATGTTTTTCAATGGCAAAAATCAATGAATATTGTAAATGCACAAACAGTAATATCTCCACATTGCAAGGTGCAATTCTGAAATTTTTTGCTTTTTCCTGCTAATCCTAGCATGATAAAGAAGATTCAAAGAGAGTGAGATGCCAGCTCCTTTCATTCAGTCAGTAGCTTCAAACATTTCTGGACGTTTTTCAATGGCAAAAATCAATGAATATTGTAAATGCACAAACAGTAATATCTCCACATTGCAAGGTGCAATTCTGAAATTTTTTGCTTTTTCCTGCTAATCCTAGCATGATAAAGAAGATTCAAAGAGAGTGAGATGCCAGCTTCTTTCATTCAGTCAGTAGCTTCAAACATTTCTGGTATATGAATAACATGATGTTTTTCAATGGCAAAAATCAATGAATATTGTAAATGCACAAACAGTAATATCTCCACATTGCAAGGTGCAATTCTGAAATTTTTTGCTTTTTCCTGCTAATCCTAGCATGATAAAGAAGATTCAAAGAGAGTGAGATGCCAGCTCCTTTCATTCAGTCAGTAGCTTCAAACATTTCTGGATGTTTTTCAATGGCAAAAATCAATGAATATTGTAAATGCACAAACAGTAATATCTCCACATTGCAAGGTGCAATTCTGAAATTTTTTGCATTTTCCTGCTAATTCTAGCATGATAAAGAAGATTCAAAGAGAGTGAGATGCCAGCTCCTTTCATTCAGTCAGTAGCTTCAAACATTTCTGGACGTTTTTCAATGGCAAAAATCAATGAATATTGTAAATGCACAAACAGTAATATCTCCACATTGCAAGGTGCAATTCTGAAATTTTTTGCTTTTTCCTGCTAATCCTAGCATGATAAAGAAGATTCAAAGAGAGTGAGATGCCAGCTCCTTTCATTCAGTCAGTAGCTTCAAACATTTCTGGTATATGAATAACATGATGTTTTTCAATGGCAAAAATCAATGAATATTGTAAATGCACAAACAGTAATATCTCCACATTGCAAGGTGCAATTCTGAAATTTTTTGCTTTTTCCTGCTAATCCTAGCATGATAAAGAAGATTCAAAGAGAGTGAGATGTCAGCTCCTTTCATTCAGTCAGTAGCTTCAAACATTTCTGGATGTTTTTCAATGGCAAAAATCAATGAATATTGTAAATGCACAAACAGTAATATCTCCACATTGCAAGGTGCAATTCTGAAATTTTTTGCTTTTTCCTGCTAATCCTAGCATGATAAAGAAGATTCAAAGAGAGTGAGATGCCAGCTCCTTTCATTCAGTCAGTAGCTTCAAACATTTCTGGTATATGAATAACATGATGTTTTTCAATGGCAAAAATCAATGAATATTGTAAATGCACAAACAGTAATATCTCCACATTGCAAGGTGCAATTCTGAAATTTTTTGCTTTTTCCTGCTAATCCTAGCATGATAAAGAAGATTCAAAGAGAGTGAGATGCCAGCTCCTTTCATTCAGTCAGTAGCTTCAAACATTTCTGGTATATGAATAACATGATGTTTTTCAATGGCAAAAATCAATGAATATTGTAAATGCACAAACAGTAATATCTCCACATTGCAAGGTGCAATTCTGAAATTTTTTGCTTTTTCCTGCTAATCCTAGCATGATAAAGAAGATTCAAAGAGAGTGAGATGCCAGCTCCTTTCATTCAGTCAGTAGCTTCAAACATTTCTGGATGTTTTTCAATGGCAAAAATCAATGAATATTGTAAATGCACAAACAGTAATATCTCCACATTGCAAGGTGCAATTCTGAAATTTTTTGCTTTTTCCTGCTAATCCTAGCATGATAAAGAAGATTCAAAGAGAGTGAGATGCCAGCTCCTTTCATTCAGTCAGTAGCTTCAAACATTTCTGGTATATGAATAACATGATGTTTTTCAATGGCAAAAATCAATGAATATTGTAAATGCACAAACAGTAATATCTCCACATTGCAAGGTGCAATTCTGAAATTTTTTGCTTTTTCCTGCTAATCCTAGCATGATAAAGAAGATTCAAAGAGAGTGAGATGCCAGCTCCTTTCATTCAGTCAGTAGCTTCAAACATTTCTGGACGTTTTTCGATGGCAAAAATCAATGAATATTGTAAATGCACAAACAGTATTATCTCCACATTGCAAGGTGCAATTCTGAAATTTTTTGCTTTTTCCTGCTAATCCTAGCATGATAAAGAAGATTCAAAGAGAGTGAGATGCCAGCTCCTTTCATTCAGTCAGTAGCTTCAAACATTTCTGGTATATGAATAACATGATGTTTTTCAATGACAAAAATCAATGAATATTGTAAATGCACAAACAGTAATATCTCCACATTGCAAGGTGCAATTCTGAAATTTTTTGCTTTTTCCTGCTAATCCTAGCATGATAAAGAAGATTCAAAGAGAGTGAGATGCCAGCTCCTTTCATTCAGTCAGTAGCTTCAAACATTTCTGGACGTTTTTCAATGGCAAAAATCAATGAATATTGTAAATGTACAAACAGTAATATCTCCACATTGCAAGGTGCAATTCTGAAATTTTTTGCTTTTTCCTGCTAATCATAGCATGATAAAGAAGATTCAAAGAGAGTGAGATGCCAGCTCCTTTCATTCAGTCAGTAGCTTCAAACATTTCTGGACGTTTTTCAATGGCAAAAATCAATGAATATTGTAAATGCACAAACAGTAATATCTCCACATTGCAAGGTGCAATTCTGAAATTTTTTGCTTTTTCCTGCTAATCCTAGCATGATAAAGAAGATTCAAAGAGAGTGAGATGCCAGCTCCTTTCATTCAGTCAGTAGCTTCAAACATTTCTGGTATATGAATAACATGATGTTTTTCAATGGCAAAAATCAATGAATATTGTAAATGCACAAACAGTAATATCTCCACATTGCAAGGTGCAATTCTGAAATTTTTTGCTTTTTCCTGCTAATCCTAGCATGATAAAGAAGATTCAAAGAGAGTGAGATGTCAGCTCCTTTCATTCAGTCAGTAGCTTCAAACATTTCTGGACGTTTTTCAATGGCAAAAATCAATGAATATTGTAAATGCACAAACAGTAATATCTCCACATTGCAAGGTGCAATTCTTAAATTTTTTGCTTTTTCCTGCTAATCCTAGCATGATAAAGAAGATTCAAAGAGAGTGAGATGCCAGCTCCTTTCATTCAGTCAGTAGCTTCAAACATTTCTGGTATATGAATAACATGATGTTTTTCAATGGCAAAAATCAATGAATATTGTAAATGCACAAACAGTAATATCTCCACATTGCAAGGTGCAATTCTGAAATTTTTTGCTTTTTCCTGCTAATCCTAGCATGATAAAGAAGATTCAAAGAGAGTGAGATGCCAACTCCTTTCATTCAGTCAGTAGCTTCAAATATTTCTGGACGTTTTTCAATGGCAAAAATCAATGAATATTGTAAATGCACAAACAGTAATATCTCCACATTGCAAGGTGCAATTCTGAAATTTTTTGCTTTTTCCTGCTAATCCTAGCATGATAAAGAAGATTCAAAGAGAGTGAGATGCCAGCTCCTTTCATTCAGTCAGTAGCTTCAAACATTTCTGGACGTTTTTCAATGGCAAAAATCAATGAATATTGTAAATGCACAAACAGTAATATCTCCACATTGCAAGGTGCAATTCTGAAATTTTTTGCTTTTTCCTGCTAATCCTAGCATGATAAAGAAGATTCAAAGAGAGTGAGATGCCAGCTCCTTTCATTCAGTCAGTAGCTTCAAACATTTCTGGACGTTTTTCAATGGCAAAAATCAATGAATATTGTAAATGCACAAACAGTAATATCTCCACATTGCAAGGTGCAATTCTGAAATTTTTTACTTTTTCCTGCTAATCCTAGCATGATAAAGAAGATTCAAAGAGAGTGAGATGCCAGCTCCTTTCATTCAGTCAGTAGCTTCAAACATTTCTGGTATATGAATAACATCTTTTTCAATGGCAAAAATCAATGAATATTGTAAATGCACAAACAGTAATATCTCCACATTGCAAGGTGCAATTCTGAAATTTTTTGCTTTTTCCTGCTAATCCTAGCATGATAAAGAAGATTCAAAGAGAGTGAGATGCCAGCTCCTTTCATTCAGTCAGTAGCTTCAAACATTTCTGGACGTTTTTCAATGGCAAAAATCAATGAATATTGTAAATGCACAAACAGTAATATCTCCACATTGCAAGGTGCAATTCTGAAATTTTTTGCTTTTTCCTGCTAATCCTAGCATGATAAAGAAGATTCAAAGAGAGTGAGATGCCAGCTCCTTTCATTCAGTCAGTAGCTTCAAACATTTCTGGTATATGAATAACATGATGTTTTTCAATGGCAAAAATCAATGAATATTGTAAATGCACAAACAGTAATATCTCCACATTGCAAGGTGCAATTCTGAAATTTTTTGCTTTTTCCTGCTAATCCTAGCATGATAAAGATTCAAAGAGAGTGAGATGCCAGCTCCTTTCATTCAGTCAGTAGCTTCAAACAATTCTGGATGTTTTTCAATGGCAAAAATCAATGAATATTGTAAATGCACAAACAGTAATATCTCCACATTGCAAGGTGCAATTCTGAATTTTTTTGCTTTTTCCTGCTAATCCTAGCATGATAAAGAAGATTCAAAGAGAGTGAGATGCCAGCTCCTTTCATTCAGTCAGTAGCTTCAAACATTTCTGGACGTTTTTCAATGACAAAAATCAATGAATATTGTAAATGCACAAACAGTAATATCTCCACATTGCAAGGTGCAATTCTGAAATTTTTTGCTTTTTCCTGCTAATCCTAGCATGATAAAGAAGATTCAAAGAGAGTGAGATGCCAGCTCCTTTCATTCAGTCAGTAGCTTCAAACATTTCTTGACGTTTTTCAATGGCAAAAATCAATGAATATTGTAAATGCACAAACAGTAATATCTCCACATTGCAAGGTGCAATTCTGAAATTTTTTGCTTTTTCCTGCTAATCCTAGCATGATAAAGAAGATTCAAAGAGAGTGAGATGCCAGCTCCTTTCATTCAGTCAGTAGCTTCAAACATTTCTGGACGTTTTTCAATGGCAAAAATCAATGAATATTGTAAATGCACAAACAGTAATATCTCCACATTGCAAGGTGCAATTCTGAAATTTTTTGCTTTTTCCTGCTAATCCTAGCATGATAAAGAAGATTCAAAGAGAGTGAGATGCCAGCTCCTTTCATTCAGTCAGTAACTTCAAACATTTCTGGTATATGAATAACATGATGTTTTTCAATGGCAAAAATCAATGAATATTGTAAATGCACAAACAGTAATATCTCCACATTGCAAGGTGCAATTCTGAAATTTTTTGCTTTTTCCTGCTAATCCTAGCATGATAAAGAAGATTCAAAGAGAGTGAGATGCCAGCTCCTTTCATTCAGTCAGTAGCTTCAAACATTTCTGGATGTTTTTCAATGGCAAAAATCAATGAATATTGTAAATGCACAAACAGTAATATCTCCACATTGCAAGGTGCAATTCTGAAATTTTTTGCTTTTTCCTGCTAATCCTAGCATGATAAAGAAGATTCAAAGAGAGTGAGATGACAGCTCCTTTCATTCAGTCAGTAGCTTCAAACATTTCTGGACGTTTTTCAATGGCAAAAATCAATGAATATTGTAAATGCACAAACAGTAATATCTCCACATTGCAAGGTGCAATTCTGAAATTTTTTGCTTTTTCCTGCTAATCCTAACATGATAAAGAAGATTCAAAGAGAGTGAGATGCCAGCTCCTTTCATTCAGTCAGTAGCTTCAAACATTTCTGGTATATGAATAACATGATGTTTTTCAATGGCAAAAATCAATGAATATTGTAAATGCACAAACAGTAATATCTCCACATTGCAAGGTGCAATTCTGAAATTTTTTGCTTTTTCCTGCTAATCCTAGCATGATAAAGAAGATTCAAAGAGAGTGAGATGCCAGCTCCTTTCATTCAGTCAGTAGCTTCAAACATTTCTGGATGTTTTTCAATGGCAAAAATCAATGAATATTGTAAATGCACAAACAGTAATATCTCCACATTGCAAGGTGCAATTCTGAAATTTTTTGCTTTTTCCTGCTAATCCTAGCATGATAAAGAAGATTCAAAGAGAGTGAGATGCCAGCTCCTTTCATTCAGTCAGTAGCTTCAAACATTTCTGGACGTTTTTCAATGGCAAAAATCAATGAATATTGTAAATGCACAAACAGTAATATCTCCACATTGCAAGGTGCAATTCTGAAATTTTTAGCTTTTTCCTGCTAATCATAGCATGATAAAGAAGATTCAAAGAGAGTGAGATGCCAGCTCCTTTCATTCAGTCAGTAGCTTCAAACATTTCTGGTATATGAATAACATGATGTTTTTCAATGGCAAAAATCAATGAATATTGTAAATGCACAAACAGTAATATCTCCACATTGCAAGGTGCAATTCTGAAATTTTTTGCTTTTTCCTGCTAATCCTAGCATGATAAAGAAGATTCAAAGAGAGTGAGATGCCAGCTCCTTTCATTCAGTCAGTAGCTTCAAACATTTCTGGATGTTTTTCAATGGCAAAAATCAATGAATATTGTAAATGCACAAACAGTAATATCTCCACATTGCAAGGTGCAATTCTGAAATTTTTTGCTTTTTCCTGCTACTCCTAGCATGATAAAGAAGATTCAAAGAGAGTGAGATGTCAGCTCCTTTCATTCAGTCAGTAGCTTCAAACATTTCTGGACGTTTTTCAATGGCAAAAATCAATGAATATTGTAAATGCACAAACAGTAATATCTCCACATTGCAAGGTGCAATTCTGAAATTTTTTGCTTTTTCCTGCTAATCCTAACATGATAAAGAAGATTCAAAGAGAGTGAGATGCCATCTCCTTTCATTCAGTCAGTAGCTTCAAACATTTCTGGTATATGAATAACATGATGTTTTTCAATGGCAAAAATCAATGAATATTGTAAATGCACAAACAGTAATATCTCCACATTGCAAGGTGCAATTCTGAAATTTTTTGCTTTTTCCTGCTAATCCTAGCATGATAAAGAAGATTCAAAGAGAGTGAGATGCCAGCTCCTTTCAGTCAGTCAGTAGCTTCAAACATTTCTGGATGTTTTTCAATGGCAAAAATCAATGAATATTGTAAATGCACAAACAGTAATATCTCCACATTGCAAGGTGCAATTCTGAAATTTTTTGCTTTTTCCTGCTAATCCTAGCATGATAAAGAAGATTCAAAGAGAGTGAGATGCCAGCTCCTTTCATTCAGTCAGTAGCTTCAAACATTTCTGGACGTTTTTCAATGGCAAAAATCAATGAATATTGTAAATGCACAAACAGTAATATCTCCACATTGCAAGGTGCAATTCTGAAATTTTTTACTTTTTCCTGCTAATCCTAGCATGATAAAGAAGATTCAAAGAGAGTGAGATGCCAGCTCCTTTCATTCAGTCAGTAGCTTCAAACATTTCTGGTATATGAATAACATGATGTTTTTCAATGGCAAAAATCAATGAATATTGTAAATGCACAAACAGTAATATCTCCACATTGCAAGGTGCAATTCTGAAATTTTTTGCTTTTTCCTGCTAATCCTAGCATGATAAAGAAGATTCAAAGAGAGTGAGATGCCAGCTCCTTTCATTCAGTCAGTAGCTTCAAACATTTCTGGATGTTTTTCAATGGCAAAAATCAATGAATATTGTAAATGCACAAACAGTAATATCTCCACATTGCAAGGTGCAATTCTGAAATTTTTTGCTTTTTCCTGCTAATCCTAGCATGATAAAGAAGATTCAAAGAGAGTGAGATGCCAGCTCCTTTCATTCAGTCAGTAGCTTCAAACATTTCTGGACGTTTTTCAATGGCAAAAATCAATGAATATTGTAAATGCACAAACAGTAATATCTCCACATTGCAAGGTGCAATTCTGAAATTTTTTGCTTTTTCCTGCTAATCCTAGCATGATAAAGAAGATTCAAAGAGAGTGAGATGCCAGCTCCTTTCATTCAGTCAGTAGCTTCAAACATTTCTGGATGTTTTTCAATGGCAAAAATCAATGAATATTGTAAATGCACAAACAGTAATATCTCCACATTGCAAGGTGCAATTCTGAAATTTTTTGCTTTTTCCTGCTAATCCTAGCATGATAAAGAAGATTCAAAGAGAGTGAGATGTCAGCTCCTTTCATTCAGTCAGTAGCTTCAAACATTTCTGGACGTTTTTCAATGGCAAAAATCAATGAATATTGTAAATGCACAAACAGTAATATCTCCACATTGCAAGGTGCAATTCTGAAATTTTTTGCTTTTTCCTGCTAATCCTAGCATGATAAAGAAGATTCAAAGAGAGTGAGATGCCAGCTCCTTTCATTCAGTCAGTAGCTTCAAACAATTCTGGTATATGAATAACATGATGTTTTTCAATGGCAAAAATCAATGAATATTGTAAATGCACAAACAGTAATATCTCCACATTGCAAGGTGCAATTCTGAAATTTTTTGCATTTTCCTGCTAATCCTAGCATGATAAAGAAGATTCAAAGAGAGTGAGATGCCAGCTCCTTTCATTCAGTCAGTAGCTTTCAACATTTCTGGTATATGAATAACATGATGTTTTTCAATGGCAAAAATCAATGAATATTGTAAATGCACAAACAGTAATATCTCCACATTGCAAGGTGCAATTCTGAAATTTTTTGCTTTTTCCGGCTAATCCTAGCATGATAAAGAAGATTCAAAGAGAGTGAGATGCCAGCTCCTTTCATTCAGTCAGTAGCTTCAAACATTTCCGGACGTTTTTCAATGGCAAAAATCAATGAATATTGTAAATGCACAAACAGTAATATCTCCACATTGCAAGGTGCAATTCTGAAATTTTTTGCTTTTTCCTGCTAATCCTAGCATGATAAAGAAGATTCAAAGAGAGTGAGATGCCAGCTCCTTTCATTCAGTCAGTAGCTTCAAACATTTCTGGACGTTTTTCAATGGCAAAAATCAATGAATATTGTAAATGCACAAACAGTAATATCTCCACATTGCAAGGTGCAATTCTGAAATTTTTTGCTTTTTCCTGCTAATCCTAGCATGATAAAGAAGATTCAAAGAGAGTGAGATGCCAGCTCCTTTCATTCAGTCAGTAGCTTCAACATTTCTGGACGTTTTTCAATGGCAAAAATCAATGAATATTGTAAATGCACAAACAGTAATATCTCCACATTGCAAGGTTGAATTCTGAAATTTTTTACTTTTTCCTGCTAATCCTAGCATGATAAAGAAGATTCAAAGAGAGTGAGATGCCAGCTCCTTTCATTCAGTCAGTAGCTTCAAACATTTCTGGTATATGAATAACATCTTTTTCAATGGCAAAAATCAATGAATATTGTAAATGCACAAACAGTAATATCTCCACATTGCAAGGTGCAATTCTGAAATTTTTTGCTTTTTCCTGCTAATCCTAGCATGATAAAGAAGATTCAAAGAGAGTGAGATGCCAGCTCCTTTCATTCAGTCAGTAGCTTCAAACATTTCTGGACGTTTTTCAATGGCAAAAATCAATGAATATTGTAAATGCACAAACAGTAATATCTCCACATTGCAAGGTGCAATTCTGAAATTTTTTGCTTTTTCCTGCTAATCCTAGCATGATAAAGAAGATTCAAAGAGAGTGAGATGCCAGCTCCTTTCATTCAGTCAGTAGCTTCAAACATTTCTGGTATATGAATAACATGATGTTTTTCAATGGCAAAAATCAATGAATATTGTAAATGCACAAACAGTAATATCTCCACATTGCAAGGTGCAATTCTGAAATTTTTTGCTTTTTCCTGCTAATCCTAGCATGATAAAGAAGATTCAAAGAGAGTGAGATGCCAGCTCCTTTCATTCAGTCAGTAGCTTCAAACATTTCTGGATGTTTTTCAATGGCAAAAATCAATGAATATTGTAAATGCACAAACAGTAATATCTCCACATTGCAAGGTGCAATTCTGAAATGTTTTGCTTTTTCCTGCTAATCCTAGCATGATAAAGAAGATTCAAAGAGAGTGAGATGCCAGCTCCTTTCATTCAGTCAGTAGCTTCAAACATTTCTGGACGTTTTTCAATGGCAAAAATCAATGAATATTGTAAATGCACAAACAGTAATATCTCCACATTGCAAGATGCAATTCTGAAATTTTTTGCTTTTTCCTGCTAATCCTAGCATGATAAAGAAGATTCAAAGAGAGTGAGATGCCAGCTCCTTTCATTCAGTCAGTAGCTTCAAACATTTCTGGTATATGAATAACATGATGTTTTTCAATGGCAAAAATCAATGAATATTGTAAGTGCACAAACAGTAATATCTCCACATTGCAAGGTGCAATTCTGAAATTTTTTGCTTTTTCCTGCTAATCCTAGCATGATAAAGAAGATTCAAAGAGAGTGAGATGCCAGCTCCTTTCATTCAGTCAGTAGCTTCAAACATTTCTGGACGTTTTTCAATGGCAAAAATCAATGAATATTGTAAATGCACAAACAGTAATATCTCCACATTGCAAGGTGCAATTCTGAAATTTTTTACTTTTTCCTGCTAATCCTAGCATGATAAAGAAGATTCAAAGAGAGTGAGATGCCAGCTCCTTTCATTCAGTCAGTAGCTTCAAACATTTCTGGTATATGAATAACATGTTTTTCAATGGCAAAAATCAATGAATATTGTAAATGCACAAACAGTAATATCTCCACATTGCAAGGTGCAATTCTGAAATTTTTTGCTTTTTCCTGCTAATCCTAGCATGATAAAGAAGATTCAAAGAGAGTGAGATGCCAGCTCCTTTCATTCAGTCAGTAGCTTCAAACATTTCTGGTATATGAATAACATGATGTTCTTCAATGGCAAAAATCAATGAATATTGTAAATGCACAAACAGTAATATCTCAACATTGCAAGGTGCAATTCTGAAATTTTTTGCTTTTTCCTGCTAATCCTAGCATGATAAAGAAGATTCAAAGAGAGTGAGATGCCAGCTCCTTTCATTCAGTCAGTAGCTTCAAACATTTCTGGACGTTTTTCAATGGCAAAAATCAATGAATATTGTTAATGCACAAACAGTAATATCTCCACATTGCAAGGTGCAATTCTGAAATTTTTTGCTTTTTCCTGCTAATCCTAGCATGATAAAGAAGATTCAAAGAGAGTGAGATGCCAGCTCCTTTCATTCAGTCAGTAGCTTCAAACATTTCTGGACGTTTTTCAATGGCAAAAATCAATGAATATTGTAAATGCACAAACAGTAATATCTCCACATTGCAAGGTGCAATTCTGAAATTTTTTGCTTTTTCCTGCTAATCCTAGCATGATAAAGAAGATTCAAAGAGAGTGAGATGCCAGCTCCTTTCATTCAGTCAGTTGCTTCAAACATTTCTTGACGTTTTTCAATGGCAAAAATCAATGAATATTGTAAATGCACAAACAGTAATATCTCCACATTGCAAGGTGCAATTCTGAAATTTTTTGCTTTTTCCTGCTAATCCTAGCATGATAAAGAAGATTCAAAGAGCGTGAGATGCCAGCTCCTTTCATTCAGTCAGTAGCTTCAAACATTTCTGGACGTTTTTCAATGGCAAAAATCAATGAATATTGTAAATGCACAAACAGTAATATCTCCACATTGCAAGGTGCAATTCTGAAATTTTTTGCTTTTTCCTGCTAATCCTAGCATGATAAAGAAGATTCAAAGAGAGTGAGATGCCAGCTCCTTTCATTCAGTCAGTAGCTTAAACATTTCTGGTATATGAATAACATGATGTTTTTCAATGGCAAAAATCAATGAATATTGTAAATGCACAAACAGTAATATCTCCACATTGCAAGGTGCAATTCTGAAATTTTTTGCTTTTTCCTGCTAATCCTAGCATGATAAAGAAGATTCAAAGAGAGTGAGATGCCAGCTCCTTTCATACAGTCAGTAGCTTTAAACATTTCTGGTATATGAATAACATGATGTTTTTCAATGGCAAAAATCAATGAATATTGTAAATGCACAAACAGTAATATCTCCACATTGCAAGGTGCAATTCTGAAATTTTTTGCTTTTTCCTGCTAATCCTAGCATGATAAAGAAGATTCAGAGAGTGAGATGCCAGCTCCTTTCATTCAGTCAGTAGCTTCAAACATTTCTAGACGTTTTTCAATGGCAAAAATCAATGAATATTGTAAATGCACAAACAGTAATATCTCCACATTGCAAGGTGCAATTCTGAAATTTTTTGCTTTTTCCTGCTAATCCTAGCATGATAAAGAAGATTCAAAGAGAGTGAGATGCCAGCTCCTTTCATTCAGTCAGTAGCTTCAAACATTTCTGGACGTTTTTCAATGGCAAAAATCAATGAATATTGTAAATGCACAAACAGTAATATCTCCACATTGCAAGGTGCAATTCTGAAATTTTTTGATTTTTCCTGCTAATCCTAGCATGATAAAGAAGATTCAAAGAGAGTGAGATGCCAGCTCCTTTCATTCAGTCAGTAGCTTCAAACATTTCTGGTATATGAATAACATGATGTTTTTCAATGGCAAAAATCAATGAATATTGTAAATGCACAAACAGTAATATCTCCACATTGCAAGGTGCAATTCTGAAATTTTTTGCTTTTTCCTGCTAATCCTAGCATGATAAAGAAGATTCAAAGAGAGTGAGATGCCAGCTCCTTTCATTCAGTCAGTAGCTTCAAACATTTCTGGTATATGAATAACATGAAGTTTTTCAATGGCAAAAATCAATGAATATTGTAAATGCACAAACAGTAATATCTCCACATTGCAAGGTGCAATTCTGAAATTTTTTGCTTTTTCCTGCTAATCCTAGCATGATAAAGAAGATTCAAAGAGAGTGAGATGCCAGCTCCTTTCATTCAGTCAGTAGCTTCAAACATTTCTGGACGTTTTTCAATGGCAAAAATCAATGAATATTGTAAATGCACAAACAGTAATATCTCCACATTGCAAGGTGCAATTCTGAAATTTTTTGCTTTTTCCTGCTAATCCTAGCATGATAAAGAAGATTCAAAGAGAGTGAGATGCCAGCTCCTTTCATTCAGTCAGTAGCTTCAAACATTTCTGGACGTTTTTCAATGGCAAAAATCAATGAATATTGTAAATGCACAAACAGTAATATCTCCAAATTGCAAGGTGCAATTCTGAATTTTTTTGCTTTTTCCTGCTAATCCTAGCATGATAAAGAAGATTCAAAGAGAGTGAGCTGCCAGCTCCTTTCATTCAGTCAGTAGCTTCAAACATTTCTGGACGTTTTTCAATGGCAAAAATCAATGAATATTGTAAATGCACAAACAGTAATATCTCCACATTGCAAGGTGCAATTCTGAAATTTTTTGATTTTTCCTGCTAATCCTACCATGATAAAGAAGATTCAAAGAGAGTGAGATGCCAGCTCCTTTCATTCAGTCAGTAGCTTCAAACATTTCTGGTATATGAATAACATGATGTTTTTCAATGGCAAAAATCAATGAATATTGTAAATGCACAAACAGTAATATCTCCACATTGCAAGGTGCAATTCTGAAATTTTTTGCTTTTTCCTGCTAATCCTAGCATGATAAAGAAGATTCAAAGAGAGTGAGATGCCAGCTCCTTTCATTCAGTCAGTAGCTTCAAACATTTCTGGTATATGAATAACATGAAGTTTTTCAATGGCAAAAATCAATGAATATTGTAAATGCACAAACAGTAATATCTCCACATTGCAAGGTGCAATTCTGAAATTTTTTGCTTTTTCCTGCTAATCCTAGCATGATAAAGAAGATTCAAAGAGAGTGAGATGCCAGCTCCTTTCATTCAGTCAGTAGCTTCAAACATTTCTGGACGTTTTTCAATGGCAAAAATCAATGAATATTGTAAATGCACAAACAGTAATATCTCCACATTGCAAGGTGCAATTCTGAAATTTTTTGCTTTTTCCTGCTAATCCTAGCATGATAAAGAAGATTCAAAGAGAGTGAGATGCCAGCTCCTTTCATTCAGTCAGTAGCTTCAAACATTTCTGGACGTTTTTCAATGGCAAAAATCAATGAATATTGTAAATGCACAAACAGTAATATCTCCAAATTGCAAGGTGCAATTCTGAATTTTTTTGCTTTTTCCTGCTAATCCTAGCATGATAAAGAAGATTCAAAGAGAGTGAGATGCCAGCTCCTTTCATTCAGTCAGTAGCTTCAAACATTTCTGGACGTTTTTCAATGGCAAAAATCAATGAATATTGTAAATGCACAAACAGTAATATCTCCACATTGCAAGGTGCAATTCTGAAATTTTTTGCTTTTTCCTGCTAATCCTAGCATGATAAAGAAGATTCAAAGAGAGTGAGATGCCAGCTCTTTTCATTCAGTCAGTAGCTTCAAACATTTCTAGACGTTTTTCAATGGCAAAAATCAATGAATATTGTAAATGCACAAACAGTAATATCTCCACATTGCAAGGTGCAATTCTGAAATTTTTTGCTTTTTCCTGCTAATCCTAGCATGATAAAGAAGATTCAAAGAGAGTGAGATGCCAGCTCCTTTCATTCAGTCAGTATCTTCAAACATTTCTGGTATATGAATAACATGATGTTTTTCAATGGCAAAAATCAATGAATATTGTAAATGCACAAACAGTAATATCTCCTCATTGCAAGGTGCAATTCTGAAATTTTTTGCTTTTTCCTGCTAATCCTAGCATGATAAAGAAGATTCAAAGTGTGAGATGCTAGCTCCTTTCATTCAGTCAGTAGCTTCAAACATTTCTGGACGTTTTTCAATGGCAAAAATCAATGAATATTGTAAATGCACAAACAGTAATATCTCCACATTGCAAGGTGCAATTCTGAAATTTTTTGCTTTTTCCTGCTAATCCTAGCATGATAAAGAAGATTCAAAGAGAGTGAGATGCCAGCTCCTTTCATTCAGTCAGTAGCTTCAAACATTTCTGGACGTTTTTCAATGGCAAAAATCAATGAATATTGTAAATGCACAAACAGTAATATCTCCACATTGCAAGGTGCAATTCTGAAATTTTTTGCTTTTTCCTGCTAATCCTAGCATGATAAAGAAGATTCAAAGAGAGTGAGATGCCAGCTCCTTTCATTCAGTCAGTAGCTTCAAACATTTCTGGACGTTTTTCAATGGCAAAATTCAATGAATATTGTAAATGCACAAACAGTAATATCTCCACATTGCAAGGTGCAATTCTGAAATTTTTTGCTTTTTCCTGCTAATCCTAGCATGATAAAGAAGATTCAAAGCGAGTGAGATGCCAGCTCCTTTCATTCAGTCAGTAGCTTCAAACATTTCTGGTATATGAATAACATGATGTTTTTCAATGGCAAAAATCAATGAATATTGTAAATGCACAAACAGTAATATCTCCACATTGCAAGGTGCAATTCTGAAATTTTTTGCTTTTTCCTGCTAATCCTAGCATGATAAAGAAGATTCAAAGAGAGTGAGAAGCCAGCTCCTTTCATTCAGTCAGTAGCTTCAAACATTTCTAGACGTTTTTCAATGGCAAAAATCAATGAATATTGTAAATGCACAAACAGTAATATCTCCACATTGCAAGGTGCAATTCTGAAATTTTTTGCTTTTTCCTGCTAATCCTAGCATGATAAAGAAGATTCAAAGAGAGTGAGATGCCAGCTCCTTTCATTCAGTCAGTAGCTTCAAACATTTCTGGTATATGAATAACATGATGTTTTTCAATGGCAAAAATCAATGAATATTGTAAATGCACAAACAGTAATATCTCCACATTGCAAGGTGCAATTCTGAAATTTTTTGCTTTTTCCTGCTAATCCTAGCATGATAAAGAACATTCAAAGAGAGTGAGATGCCAGCTCCTTTCATTCAGTCAGTAGCTTCAAACATTTCTGGACGTTTTTCAATGGCAAAAATCAATGAATATTGTAAATGCAGAAACAGTAATATCTCCACATTGCAAGGTGCAATTCTGAAATTTTTTGCTTTTTCCTGCTAATCCTAGCATGATAAAGAAGATTCAAAGAGAGTGAGATGCCAGCTCCTTTCATTCAGTCAGTAGCTTCAAACATTTCTGGACGTTTTTCAATGGCAAAAATCAATGAATATTGTAAATGCACAAACAGTAATATCTCCACATTGCAAGGTGCAATTCTGAAATTTTTTGCTTTTTCCTGCTAATCCTAGCATGATAAAGAAGATTCAAAGAGAGTGAGATGCCAGCTCCTTTCATTCAGTCAGTAGCTTCAAACATTTCTGGACGTTTTTCAATGGCAAAAATCAATGAATATTGTAAATGCACAAACAGTAATATCTCCACATTGCAAGGTGCAATTCGGAAATTTTTTGCTTTTTCCTGCTAATCCTAGCATGATAAAGAAGATTCAAAGAGAGTGAGATGCCAGCTCCTTTCATTCAGTCAGTAGCTTCAAACATTTCTGGACGTTTTTCAATTTCAAAAATCAATGAATATTGTAAATGCACAAACAGTAATATCTCCACATTGCAAGGTGCAATTCTGAAATTTTTTGCTTTTTCCTGCTAATCCTAGCATGATAAAGAAGATTCAAAGAGAGTGAGATGCCAGCTCCTTTGATTCAGTCAGTAGCTTCAAACATTTCTGGACGTTTTTCAATGGCAAAAATCAATGAATATTGTAAATGCACAAACAGTAATATCTCCACATTGCAAGGTGCAATTCTAAAATTTTTTGCTTTTTCCTGCTAATCCTAGCATGATGAAGAAGATTCAAAGAGAGTGAGATGCCGGCTCCTTTCATTCAGTCAGTAGCTTCAAACATTTCTGGACATTTTTCAATGGCAAAAATCAATGAATATTGTAAATGCACAAACAGTAATATCTCCACATTGCAAGGTGCAATTCTGAAATTTTTTGCTTTTTCCTGCTAATCCTAGCATGATAAAGAAGATTCAAAGAGAGTGAGATGCCAGCTCCTTTCATTCAGTCAGTAGCTTCAAACATTTCTGGTATATGAATAACATGATGTTTTTCAATGGCAAAAATCAATGAATATTGTAAATGCACAAACAGTAATATCTCCACATTGCAAGGTGCAATTCTGAAATTTTTTGCTTTTTCCTGCTAATCCTAGCATGATAAAGAAGATTCAAAGAGAGTGAGATGCCAGCTCATTTCATTCAGTCAGTAGCTTCAAACTTTTCTGGTATATGAATAACATGAAGTTTTTCAATGGCAAAAATCAATGAATATTGTAAATGCACAAACAGTAATATCTCCACATTGCAAGGTGCAATTCTGAAATTTTTTGCTTTTTCCTGCTAATCCTAGCATGATAAAGAAGATTCAAAGAGAGTGAGATGCCAGCTCCTTTCATTCAGTCAGTAGCTTCAAACATTTCTGGACGTTTTTCAATGGCAAAAATCAATGAATATTGTAAATGCACAAACAGTAATTTCTCCACATTGCAAGGTGCAATTCTGAAATTTTTTGCTTTTTCCTGCTAATCCTAGCATGATAAAGAAGATTCAAAGAGAGTGAGATGCCAGCTCCTTTCATTCAGTCAGTAGCTTCAAACATTTCTGGACGTTTTTCAATGGCAAAAATCAATGAATATTGTAAATGCACAAACAGCAATATCTCCACATTGCAAGGTGCAATTCTGAAATTTTTTGCTTTTTCCTGCTAATCCTAGCATGATAAAGAAGATTCAAAGAGAGTGAGATGCCAGCTCCTTTCATTCAGTCAGTAGCTTCAAACATTTCTGGTATATGAATAACATGTTTTTCAATGGCAAAAATCAATGAATATTGTAAATGCACAAACAGTAATATCTCCACATTGCAAGGTGCAATTCTGAAATTTTTTGCTTTTTCCTGCTAATCCTAGCATGATAAAGAAGATTCAAAGAGAGTGAGATGCCAGCTCCTTTCATTCAGTCAGTAGCTTCAAACATTTCTGGACGTTTTTCAATGGCAAAAATCAATGAATATTGTAAATGCACAAACAGTAATATCTCCACATTGCAAGGTGCAATTCTGAAATTTTTTGCTTTTTCCTGCTAATCCTAGCATGATAAAGAAGATTCAAAGAGAGTGAGATGCCAGCTCCTTTCATTCAGTCAGTAGCTTCAAACATTTCTGGTATATGAATAACATGATGTTTTTCAATGGCAAAAATCAATGAATATTGTAAATGCACAAACAGTAATATCTCCACATTGCAAGGTGCAATTCTGAAATTTTTTGCTTTTTCCTGCTAATCCTAGCATGATAAAGAAGATTCAAAGAGAGTGAGATGTCAGCTCCTTTCATTAAGTCAGTAGCTTCAAACATTTCTGGACGTTTTTCAATGGCAAAAATCAATGAATATTGTAATTGCACAAACAGTAATATCTCCACATTGCAAGGTGCAATTCTGAAATTTTTTGCTTTTTCCTGCTAATCCTAGCATGATAAAGAAGATTCAAAGAGAGTGAGATGCCAGCTCCTTTCATTCAGTCAGTAGCTTCAAACATTTCTGGTATATGAATAACATGATGTTTTTCAATGGCAAAAATCAATTAATATTGTAAATGCACAAACAGTAATATCTCCACATTGCAAGGTGCAATTCTGAAATTTTTTGCTTTTTCCTGCTAATCCTAGCATGATAAAGAAGATTCAAAGAGAGTGAGATGCCAGATCCTTTCATTCAGTCAGTAGCTTCAAACATTTCTGGACGTTTTTCAATGGCAAAAATCAATGAATATTGTAAATGCACAAACAGTAATATCTCCACATTGCAAGGTGCAATTCGGAAATTTTTTGCTTTTTCCTGCTAATCCTAGCATGATAAAGAAGATTCAAAGAGAGTGAGATGCCAGCTCCTTTCATTCAGTCAGTAGCTTCAAACATTTCTGGACGTTTTTCAATGGCAAAAATCAATGAATATTGTAAATGCACAAACAGTAATATCTCCACATTGCAAGGTGCAATTCTGAAATTTTTTGCTTTTTCCTGCTAATCCTAGCATGATAAAGAAGATTCAAAGAGAGTGAGATGCCAGCTCCTTTCATTCAGTCAGTAGCTTCAAACATTTCTGAACGTTTTTCAATGGCAAAAATCAATGAATATTGTAAATGCACAAACAGTAATATCTCCACATTGCAAGGTGCAATTCTGAAATTTTTTACTTTTTCCTGCTAATCCTAGCATGATAAAGAAGATTCAAAGAGAGTGAGATGCCAGCTCCTTTCATTCAGTCAGTAGCTTCAAACATTTCTGGTATATGAATAACATGATGTTTTTCAATGGCAAAAATCAATGAATATTGTAAATGCACAAACAGTAATATCTCCACATTGCAAGGTGCAATTCTGAAATTTTTTGCTTTTTCCTGCTAATCCTAGCATGATAAAGAAGATTCAAAGAGAGTGAGATGCCAGCTCCTTTCATTCAGTCAGTAGCTACAAACATTTCTGGACGTTTTTCAATGGCAAAAATCAATGAATATTGTAAATGCACAAACAGTAATATCTCCACATTGCAAGGTGCAATTCTGAAATTTTTTGCTTTTTCCTGCTAATCCTAGCATGATAAAGAAGATTCAAAGAGAGTGAGATGCCAGCTCCTTTCATTCAGTCAGTAGCTTCAAACATTTCTGGTATATGAATAACATGATGTTTTTCAATGGCAAAAATCAATGAATATTGTAAATGCACAAACAGTAATATCTCCACATTGCAAGGTGCAATTCTGAAATTTTTTGCTTTTTCCTGCTAATCCTAGCATGATAAAGAAGATTCAAAGAGAGTGAGATGCCAGCTCCTTTCATTCAGTCAGTAGCTTCAAACATTTCTAGACGTTTTTCAATGGCAAAAATCAATGAATATTGTAAATGCACAAACAGTAATATCTCCACATTGCAAGGTGCAATTCTGAAATTTTTTGCTTTTTCCTGCTAATCCTAGCATGATAAAGAAGATTCAAAGAGAGTGAGATGCCAGCTCCTTTCATTCAGTCAGTAGCTTCAAACATTTCTGGTATATGAATAACATGATGTTTTTCAATGGCAAAAATCAATGAATATTGTAAATGCACAAACAGTAATATCTCCACATTGCAAGGTGCAATTCTGAAATTTTTTGCTTTTTCCTGCTAATCCTAGCATGATAAAGAAGATTCAAAGAGAGTGAGATGCCAGCTCCTTTCATTCAGTCAGTAGCTTCAAACATTTCTGGACGTTTTTCAACGGCAAAAATCAATGAATATTGTAAATGCACAAACAGTAATATCTCCACATTGCAAGGTGCAATTCTGCAATTTTTTGCTTTTTCCTGCTAATCCTAGCATGATAAAGAAGATTCAAAGAGAGTGAGATGCCAGCTCCTTTCATTCAGTCAGTAGCTTCAAACATTTCTGGACGTTTTTCAATGGCAAAAATCAATGAATATTGTAAATGCACAAACAGTAATATCTCCACATTGCAAGGTGCAATTCTGAAATTTTTTGCTTTTTCCTGCTAATCCTAGCATGATAAAGAAGGTTCAAAGAGAGTGAGATGCCAGCTCCTTTCATTCAGTCAGTAGCTTCAAACATTTCTGGACGTTTTTCAATGGCAAAAATCAATGAATATTGCAAATGCACAAACAGTAATATCTCCACATTGCAAGGTGCTATTCGGAAATTTTTTGCTTTTTCCTGCTAATTCTAGCATGATAAAGAAGATTCAAAGAGAGTGAGATGCCAGCTCCTTTCATTCAGTCAGTAGCTTCAAACATTTCTGAACGTTTTTCAATGGCAAAAATCAATGAATATTGTAAATGCACAAACAGTAATATCTCCACATTGCAAGGTGCAATTCTGAAATTTTTTACTTTTTCCTGCTAATCCTAGCATGATAAAGAAGATTCAAAGAGAGTGAGATGCCAGCTCCTTTCATTCAGTCAGTAGCTTCAAACATTTCTGGTATATGAATAACATGATGTTTTTCAATGGCAAAAATCAATGAATATTGTAAATGCACAAACAGTAATATCTCCACATTGCAAGGTGCAATTCTGAAATTTTTTGCTTTTTCCTGCTAATCCTAGCATGATAAAGAAGATTCAAAGAGAGTGAGATGCCAGCTCCTTTCATTCAGTCAGTAGCTACAAACATTTCTGGACGTTTTTCAATGGCAAAAATCAATGAATATTGTAAATGCACAAACAGTAATATCTCCACATTGCAAGGTGCAATTCTGAATTTTTTTGCTTTTTCCTGCTAATCCTAGCATGATAAAGAAGATTCAAAGAGAGTGAGATGCCAGCTCCTTTCATTCAGTCAGTAGCTTCAAACATTTCTGGTATATGAATAACATGATGTTTTTCAATGGCAAAAATCAATGAATATTGTAAATGCACAAACAGTAATATCTCCACATTGCAAGGTGCAATTCTGAAATTTTTTGCTTTTTCCTGCTAATCCTAGCATGATAAAGAAGATTCAAAGAGAGTGAGATGCCAGCTCCTTTCATTCAGTCAGTAGCTTCAAACATTTCTAGACGTTTTTCAATGGCAAAAATCAATGAATATTGTAAATGCACAAACAGTAATATCTCCACATTGCAAGGTGCAATTCTGAAATTTTTTGCTTTTTCCTGCTAATCCTAGCATGATAAAGAAGATTCAAAGAGAGTGAGATGCCAGCTCCTTTCATTCAGTCAGTAGCTTCAAACATTTCTGGTATATGAATAACATGATGTTTTTCAATGGCAAAAATCAATGAATATTGTAAATGCACAAACAGTAATATCTCCACATTGCAAGGTGCAATTCTGAAATTTTTTGCTTTTTCCTGCTAATCCTAGCATGATAAAGAAGATTCAAAGACAGTGAGATGCCAGCTCCTTTCATTCAGTCAGTAGCTTCAAACATTTCTGGACGTTTTTCAATGGCAAAAATCAATGAATATTGTAAATGCACAAACAGTAATATCTCCACATTGCAAGGTGCAATTCTGAAATTTTTTGCTTTTTCCTGCTAATCCTAGCATGATAAAGAAGATTCAAAGAGAGTGAGATGCCAGCTCCTTTCATTCAGTCAGTAGCTTCAAACATTTCTGGACGTTTTTCAATGGCAAAAATCAATGAATATTGTAAATGCACAAACAGTAATATCTCCACATTGCAAGGTGCAATTCTGAAATTTTTTGCTTTTTCCTGCTAATCCTAGCATGATAAAGAAGATTCAAAGAGAGTGAGATGCCAGCTCCTTTCATTCAGTCAGTAGCTTCAAACATTTCTGGACGTTTTTCAATGGCAAAAATCAATGAATATTGTAAATGCACAAACAGTAATATCTCCACATTGCAAGGTGCTATTCGGAAATTTTTTGCTTTTTCCTGCTAATCCTAGCATGATAAAGAAGATTCAAAGAGAGTGAGATGCCAGCTCCTTTCCTTCAGTCAGTAGCTTCAAACATTTCTGGACGTTTTTCAATGGCAAAAATCAATGAATATTGTAAATGCACAAACAGTAATATCTCCACATTGCAAGGTGCAATTCTGAAATTTTTTGCTTTTTCCTGCTAATCCTAGCATGATAAAGAAGATTCAAAGAGAGTGAGATGCCAGCTCCTTTGATTCAGTCAGTAGCTTCAAACATTTCTGGACGTTTTTCAATGGCAAAAATCAATGAATATTGTAAATGCACAAACAGTAATATCTCCACATTGCAAGGTGCAATTCTGAAATTTTTTGCTTTTTCTGCTAATCCTAGCATGATAAAGAAGATTCAAAGAGAGTGAGATGCCAGCTCCTTTGATTCAGTCAGTAGCTTCAAACATTTCTGGACGTTTTTCAGTGGCAAAAATCAATGAATATTGTAAATGCACAAACAGTAATATCTCCACATTGCAAGGTGCAATTCTGAAATTTTTTGCTTTTTCCTGCTAATCCTAGCATGATAAAGAAGATTCAAAGAGAGTGAGATGTCAGCTCCTTTCATTCAGTCAGTAGCTTCAAACATTTCTGGATGTTTTTCAATGGCAAAAATCAATGAATATTGTAAATGCACAAACAGTAATATCTCCACATTGCAAGGTGCAATTCTGAATTTTTTTGCTTTTTCCTGCTAATCCTAGCATGATAAAGAAGATTCAAAGAGAGTGAGATGCCAGCTCCTTTCATTCAGTCAGTAGCTTCAAACATTTCTGGTATATGAATAACATGATGTTTTTCAATGGCAAAAATCAATGAATATTGTAAATGCACAAACAGTAATATCTCCACATTGCAAGGTGCAATTCTGAAATTTTTTGCTTTTTCCTGCTAATCCTAGCATGATCAAGAAGATTCAAAGAGAGTGAGATGCCAGCTCCTTTCATTCAGTCAGTAGCTTCAAACATTTCTAGACGTTTTTCAATGGCAAAAATCAATGAATATTGTAAATGCACAAACAGTAATATCTCCACATTGCAAGGTGCAATTCTGAAATTTTTTGCTTTTTCCTGCTAATCCTAGCATGATAAAGAAGATTCAAAGAGAGTGAGATGCCAGCTCCTTTCATTCAGTCAGTAGCTTCAAACATTTCTGGTATATGAATAACATGATGTTTTTCAATGGCAAAAATCAATGAATATTGTAAATGCACAAACAGTAATATCTCCACATTGCAAGGTGCAATTCTGAAATTTTTTGCTTTTTCCTGCTAATCCTAGCATGATAAAGAAGATTCAAAGAGAGTGAGATGCCAGCTCCTTTCATTCAGTCAGTAGCTTCAAACATTTCTGGACGTTTTTCAATGGCAAAAATCAATGAATATTGTAAATGCACAAACAGTAATATCTCCACATTGCAAGGTGCAATTCTGAAATTTTTTGCTTTTTCCTGCTAATCCTAGCATGATAAAGAAGATTCAAAGAGAGTGAGATGCCAGCTCCTTTCATTCAGTCAGTAGCTTCAAACATTTCTGGACGTTTTTCAATGGCAAAAATCAATGAATATTGTAAATGCACAAACAGTAATATCTCCACATTGCAAGGTGCAATTCTGAAATTTTTTGCTTTTTCCTGCTAATCCTAGCATGATAAAGAAGATTCAAAGAGAGTGAGATGCCAGCTCCTTTCATTCAGTCAGTAGCTTCAAACATTTCTGGACGTTTTTCAATGGCAAAAATCAATGAATATTGTAAATGCACAAACAGTAATATCTCCACATTGCAAGGTGCTATTCGGAAATTTTTTGCTTTTTCCTGCTAATCCTAGCATGATAAAGAAGATTCAAAGAGAGTGAGATGCCAGCTCCTTTCCTTCAGTCAGTAGCTTCAAACATTTCTGGACGTTTTTCAATGGCAAAAATCAATGAATATTGTAAATGCACAAACAGTAATATCTCCACATTGCAAGGTGCAATTCTGAAATTTTTTGCTTTTTCCTGCTAATCCTAGCATGATAAAGAAGATTCAAAGAGAGTGAGATGCCAGCTCCTTTGATTCAGTCAGTAGCTTCAAACATTTCTGGACGTT
Source organism: Phyllobates terribilis (assembly GCF_046119375.1). Classification (NCBI taxonomy): domain Eukaryota; kingdom Metazoa; phylum Chordata; class Amphibia; order Anura; family Dendrobatidae; genus Phyllobates; species Phyllobates terribilis. Next base: position 18,553 of record NW_027368689.1, on the reverse strand, counting down.
TTTCAATGGCAAAAATCAATGAATATTGTAAATGCACAAACAGTAATATCTCCACATTGCAAGGTGCAATTCTGAAATTTTTTGCTTTTTCCTGCTAATCCTAGCATGATAAAGAAGATTCAAAGAGAGTGAGATGCCAGCTCCTTTGATTCAGTCAGTAGCTTCAAACATTTCTGGACGTTTTTCAGTGGCAAAAATCAATGAATATTGTAAATGCACAAACAGTAATATCTCCACATTGCAAGGTGCAATTCTGAAATTTTTTGCTTTTTCCTGCTAATCCTAGCATGATAAAGAAGATTCAAAGAGAGTGAGATGTCAGCTCCTTTCATTCAGTCAGTAGCTTCAAACATTTCTGGACGTTTTTCAATGGCAAAAATCAATGAATATTGTAAATGCACAAACAGTAATATCTCCACATTGCAAGGTGCAATTCTGAAATTTTTTGCTTTTTCCTGCTAATCCTAGCATGATAAAGAAGATTCAAAGAGAGTGAGATGCCAGCTCCTTTGATTCAGTCAGTAGCTTCAAACATTTCTGGACGTTTTTCAGTGGCAAAAATCAATGAATATTGTAAATGCACAAACAGTAATATCTCCACATTGCAAGGTGCAATTCTGAAATTTTTTGCTTTTTCCTGCTAATCCTAGCATGATAAAGAAGATTCAAAGAGAGTGAGAAGTCAGCTCCTTTCATTCAGTCAGTAGCTTCAAACATTTCTGGACGTTTTTCAATGGCAAAAATCAATGAATATTGTAAATGCACAAACAGTAATATCTCCACATTGCAAGGTGCAATTCTGAAATTTTTTATTTTTTCCTGCTAATCCTAGCATGATAAAGAAGATTCAAAGAGAGTGAGATGCCAGCTCCTTTCATTCAGTCAGTAGCTTCAAACATTTCTGGTATATGAATAACATGATGTTTTTCAATGGCAAAAATCAATGAATATTGTAAATGCACAAACAGTAATATCTCCACATTGCAAGGTGCAATTCTGAAATTTTTTGCTTTTTCCTGCTAATCCTAGCATGATAAAGAAGATTCAAAGAGAGTGAGATGCCAGCTCCTTTCATTCAGTCAGTAGCTTCAAACATTTCTGGACGTTTTTCAATGGCAAAAATCAATGAATATTGTAAATGCACAAACAGTAATATCTCCACATTGCAAGGTGCAATTCTGAAATTTTTTGCTTTTTCCTGCTAATCCTAGCATGATAAAGAAGATTCAAAGAGAGTGAGATGCCAGCTCCTTTCATTCAGTCAGTAGCTTCAAACATTTCTTGACGTTTTTCAATGACAAAAATCAATGAATATTGTAAATGCACAAACAGTAATATCTCCACATTGCAAGGTGCAATTCTGAAATTTTTTGCTTTTTCCTGCTAATCCTAGCATGATAAAGAAGATTCAAAGAGAGTGAGATGCCAGCTCCTTTCATTCAGTCAGTAGCTTCAAACATTTCTGGACGTTTTTCAATGGCAAAAATCAATGAATATTGTAAATGCACAAACAGTAATATCTCCACATTGCAAGGTGCAATTCTGAAATTTTTTGCTTTTTCCTGCTAATCCTAGCATGATAAAGAAGATTCAAAGAGAGTGAGATGCCAGCTCCTTTCATTCAGTCAGTAGCTTCAAACATTTCTGGTATATGAATAACATGATGTTTTTCAATGGCAAAAATCAATGAATATTGTAAATGCACAAACAGTAATATCTCCACATTGCAAGGTGCAATTCTGAAATTTTTTGCTTTTTCCTGCTAATCCTAGCATGATAAAGAAGATTCAAAGAGAGTGAGATGCCAGCTCCTTTCATTCAGTCAGTAGCTTTAAACATTTCTGGTATATGAATAACATGATGTTTTTCAATGGCAAAAATCAATGAATATTGTAAATGCACAAACAGTAATATCTCCACATTGCAAGGTGCAATTCTGAAATTTTTTGCTTTTTCCTGCTAATCCTAGCATGATAAAGAAGATTCAGAGAGTGAGATGCCAGCTCCTTTCATTCAGTCAGTAGCTTCAAACATTTCTGGACGTTTTTCAATGGCAAAAATCAATGAATATTGTAAATGCACAAACAGTAATATCTCCACATTGCAAGGTGCAATTCTGAAATTTTTTGCTTTTTCCTGCTAATCCTAGCATGATAAAGAAGATTCAAAGAGAGTGAGATGCCAGCTCCTTTCATTCAGTCAGTAGCTTCAAACATTTCTGGATGTTTTTCAATGGCAAAAATCAATGAATATTGTAAATGCACAAACAGTAATATCTCCACATTGCAAGGTGCAATTCTGAATTTTTTTGCTTTTTCCTGCTAATCCTAGCATGATAAAGAAGATTCAAAGAGAGTGAGATGCCAGCTCCTTTCATTCAGTCAGTAGCTTCAAAAATTTCTGGACGTTTTTCAATGGCAAAAATCAATGAATATTGTAAATGCACAAACAGTAATATCTCCACATTGCAAGGTGCAATTCTGAAATTTTTTGCTTTTTCCTGCTAATCCTAGCATGATAAAGAAGATTCAAAGAGAGTGAGATGCTAGCTCTTTTCATTCAGTCAGTAGCTTCAAACATTTCTAGACGTTTTTCAATGGCAAAAATCAATGAATATTGTAAATGCACAAACAGTAATATCTCCACATTGCAAGGTGTAATTCTGAAATTTTTTGCTTTTTCCTGCTAATCCTAGCATGATAAAGAAGATTCAAAGAGAGTGAGATGCCAGCTCCTTTCATTCAGTCAGTAGCTTCAAACATTTCTGGTATATGAATAACATGATGTTTTTCAATGGCAAAAATCAATGAATATTGTAAATGCACAAACAGTAATATCTCCACATTGCAAGGTGCAATTCTGAAATTTTTTGCTTTTTCCTGCTAATCCTAGCACGATAAAGAAGATTCAAAGAGTGAGATGCCAGCTCCTTTCATTCAGTCAGTAGCTTCAAACATTTCTGGACGTTTTTCAATGGCAAAAATCAATGAATATTGTAAATGCACAAACAGTAATATCTCCACATTGCAAGGTGCAATTCTGAAATTTTTTGCTTTTTCCTGCTAATCCTAGCATGATAAAGAAGATTCAAAGAGAGTGAGATGCCAGCTCCTTTCATTCAGTCAGTAGCTTCAAACATTTCTGGACGTTTTTCAATGGCAAAAATCAATGAATATTGTAAATGCACAAACAGTTATATCTCCACATTGCAAGGTGCAATTCTGAAATTTTTTGCTTTTTCCTGCTAATCCTAGCATGATAAAGAAGATTCAAAGAGAGTGAGATGCCAGCTCCTTTCATTCAGTCAGTAGCTTCAAACATTTCTGGACGTTTTTCAATGGCAAAAATCAATGAATATTGTAAATGCACAAACAGTAATATCTCCACATTGCAAGGTGCAATTCTGAAATTTTTTGCTTTTTCCTGCTAATCCTAGCATGATAAAGAAGATTCAAAGAGAGTGAGATGCCAGCTCCTTTCATTCAGTCAGTAGCTTCAAACATTTCTGGACGTTTTTCAATGGCAAAAATCAATGAATATTGTAAATGCACAAACAGTAATATCTCCACATTGCAAGGTGCTATTCGGAAATTTTTTGCTTTTTCCTGCTAATCCTAGCATGATAAAGAAGATTCAAAGAGAGTGAGATGCCAGCTCCTTTCCTTCAGTCAGTAGCTTCAAACATTTCTGGACGTTTTTCAATGGCAAAAATCAATGAATATTGTAAATGCACAAACAGTAATATCTCCACATTGCAAGGTGCAATTCTGAAATTTTTTGCTTTTTCCTGCTAATCCTAGCATGATAAAGAAGATTCAAAGAGAGTGAGATGCCAGCTCCTTTGATTCAGTCAGTAGCTTCAAACATTTCTGGACGTTTTTCAATGGCAAAAATCAATGAATATTGTAAATGCACAAACAGTAATATCTCCACATTGCAAGGTGCAATTCTGAAATTTTTTGCTTTTTCTGCTAATCCTAGCATGATAAAGAAGATTCAAAGAGAGTGAGATGCCAGCTCCTTTGATTCAGTCAGTAGCTTCAAACATTTCTGGACGTTTTTCAGTGGCAAAAATCAATGAATATTGTAAATGCACAAACAGTAATATCTCCACATTGCAAGGTGCAATTCTGAAATTTTTTGCTTTTTCCTGCTAATCCTAGCATGATAAAGAAGATTCAAAGAGAGTGAGATGTCAGCTCCTTTCATTCAGTCAGTAGCTTCAAACATTTCTGGATGTTTTTCAATGGCAAAAATCAATGAATATTGTAAATGCACAAACAGTAATATCTCCACATTGCAAGGTGCAATTCTGAATTTTTTTGCTTTTTCCTGCTAATCCTAGCATGATAAAGAAGATTCAAAGAGAGTGAGATGCCAGCTCCTTTCATTCAGTCAGTAGCTTCAAACATTTCTGGTATATGAATAACATGATGTTTTTCAATGGCAAAAATCAATGAATATTGTAAATGCACAAACAGTAATATCTCCACATTGCAAGGTGCAATTCTGAAATTTTTTGCTTTTTCCTGCTAATCCTAGCATGATCAAGAAGATTCAAAGAGAGTGAGATGCCAGCTCCTTTCATTCAGTCAGTAGCTTCAAACATTTCTAGACGTTTTTCAATGGCAAAAATCAATGAATATTGTAAATGCACAAACAGTAATATCTCCACATTGCAAGGTGCAATTCTGAAATTTTTTGCTTTTTCCTGCTAATCCTAGCATGATAAAGAAGATTCAAAGAGAGTGAGATGCCAGCTCCTTTCATTCAGTCAGTAGCTTCAAACATTTCTGGTATATGAATAACATGATGTTTTTCAATGGCAAAAATCAATGAATATTGTAAATGCACAAACAGTAATATCTCCACATTGCAAGGTGCAATTCTGAAATTTTTTGCTTTTTCCTGCTAATCCTAGCATGATAAAGAAGATTCAAAGAGAGTGAGATGCCAGCTCCTTTCATTCAGTCAGTAGCTTCAAACATTTCTGGACGTTTTTCAATGGCAAAAATCAATGAATATTGTAAATGCACAAACAGTAATATCTCCACATTGCAAGGTGCAATTCTGAAATTTTTTGCTTTTTCCTGCTAATCCTAGCATGATAAAGAAGATTCAAAGAGAGTGAGATGCCAGCTCCTTTCATTCAGTCAGTAGCTTCAAACATTTCTGGACGTTTTTCAATGGCAAAAATCAATGAATATTGTAAATGCACAAACAGTAATATCTCCACATTGCAAGGTGCAATTCTGAAATTTTTTGCTTTTTCCTGCTAATCCTAGCATGATAAAGAAGATTCAAAGAGAGTGAGATGCCAGCTCCTTTCATTCAGTCAGTAGCTTCAAACATTTCTGGACGTTTTTCAATGGCAAAAATCAATGAATATTGTAAATGCACAAACAGTAATATCTCCACATTGCAAGGTGCTATTCGGAAATTTTTTGCTTTTTCCTGCTAATCCTAGCATGATAAAGAAGATTCAAAGAGAGTGAGATGCCAGCTCCTTTCCTTCAGTCAGTAGCTTCAAACATTTCTGGACGTTTTTCAATGGCAAAAATCAATGAATATTGTAAATGCACAAACAGTAATATCTCCACATTGCAAGGTGCAATTCTGAAATTTTTTGCTTTTTCCTGCTAATCCTAGCATGATAAAGAAGATTCAAAGAGAGTGAGATGCCAGCTCCTTTGATTCAGTCAGTAGCTTCAAACATTTCTGGACGTTTTTCAATGGCAAAAATCAATGAATATTGTAAATGCACAAACAGTAATATCTCCACATTGCAAGGTGCAATTCTGAAATTTTTTGCTTTTTCCTGCTAATCCTAGCATGATAAAGAAGATTCAAAGAGAGTGAGATGCCAGCTCCTTTGATTCAGTCAGTAGCTTCAAACATTTCTGGACGTTTTTCAGTGGCAAAAATCAATGAATATTGTAAATGCACAAACAGTAATATCTCCACATTGCAAGGTGCAATTCTGAAATTTTTTGCTTTTTCCTGCTAATCCTAGCATGATAAAGAAGTTTCAAAGAGAGTGAGATGTCAGCTCCTTTCATTCAGTCAGTAGCTTCAAACATTTCTGGACGTTTTTCAATGGCAAAAATCAATGAATATTGTAAATGCACAAACAGTAATATCTCCACATTGCAAGGTGCAATTCTGAAATTTTTTGCTTTTTCCTGCTAATCCTAGCATGATAAAGAAGATTCAAAGAGAGTGAGATGCCAGCTCCTTTGATTCAGTCAGTAGCTTCAAACATTTCTGGACGTTTTTCAGTGGCAAAAATCAATGAATATTGTAAATGCACAAACAGTAATATCTCCACATTGCAAGGTGCAATTCTGAAATTTTTTGCTTTTTCCTGCTAATCCTAGCATGATAAAGAAGATTCAAAGAGAGTGAGAAGTCAGCTCCTTTCATTCAGTCAGTAGCTTCAAACATTTCTGGACGTTTTTCAATGGCAAAAATCAATGAATATTGTAAATGCACAAACAGTAATATCTCCACATTGCAAGGTGCAATTCTGAAATTTTTTATTTTTTCCTGCTAATCCTAGCATGATAAAGAAGATTCAAAGAGAGTGAGATGCCAGCTCCTTTCATTCAGTCAGTAGCTTCAAACATTTCTGGTATATGAATAACATGATGTTTTTCAATGGCAAAAATCAATGAATATTGTAAATGCACAAACAGTAATATCTCCACATTGCAAGGTGCAATTCTGAAATTTTTTGCTTTTTCCTGCTAATCCTAGCATGATAAAGAAGATTCAAAGAGAGTGAGATGCCAGCTCCTTTCATTCAGTCAGTAGCTTCAAACATTTCTGGACGTTTTTCAATGGCAAAAATCAATGAATATTGTAAATGCACAAACAGTAATATCTCCACATTGCAAGGTGCAATTCTGAAATTTTTTGCTTTTTCCTGCTAATCCTAGCATGATAAAGAAGATTCAAAGAGAGTGAGATGCCAGCTCCTTTCATTCAGTCAGTAGCTTCAAACATTTCTTGACGTTTTTCAATGACAAAAATCAATGAATATTGTAAATGCACAAACAGTAATATCTCCACATTGCAAGGTGCAATTCTGAAATTTTTTGCTTTTTCCTGCTAATCCTAGCATGATAAAGAAGATTCAAAGAGAGTGAGATGCCAGCTCCTTTCATTCAGTCAGTAGCTTCAAACATTTCTGGACGTTTTTCAATGGCAAAAATCAATGAATATTGTAAATGCACAAACAGTAATATCTCCACATTGCAAGGTGCAATTCTGAAATTTTTTGCTTTTTCCTGCTAATCCTAGCATGATAAAGAAGATTCAAAGAGAGTGAGATGCCAGCTCCTTTCATTCAGTCAGTAGCTTCAAACATTTCTGGTATATGAATAACATGATGTTTTTCAATGGCAAAAATCAATGAATATTGTAAATGCACAAACAGTAATATCTCCACATTGCAAGGTGCAATTCTGAAATTTTTTGCTTTTTCCTGCTAATCCTAGCATGATAAAGAAGATTCAAAGAGAGTGAGATGCCAGCTCCTTTCATTCAGTCAGTAGCTTTAAACATTTCTGGTATATGAATAACATGATGTTTTTCAATGGCAAAAATCAATGAATATTGTAAATGCACAAACAGTAATATCTCCACATTGCAAGGTGCAATTCTGAAATTTTTTGCTTTTTCCTGCTAATCCTAGCATGATAAAGAAGATTCAGAGAGTGAGATGCCAGCTCCTTTCATTCAGTCAGTAGCTTCAAACATTTCTGGACGTTTTTCAATGGCAAAAATCAATGAATATTGTAAATGCACAAACAGTAATATCTCCACATTGCAAGGTGCAATTCTGAAATTTTTTGCTTTTTCCTGCTAATCCTAGCATGATAAAGAAGATTCAAAGAGAGTGAGATGCCAGCTCCTTTCATTCAGTCAGTAGCTTCAAACATTTCTGGATGTTTTTCAATGGCAAAAATCAATGAATATTGTAAATGCACAAACAGTAATATCTCCACATTGCAAGGTGCAATTCTGAATTTTTTTGCTTTTTCCTGCTAATCCTAGCATGATAAAGAAGATTCAAAGAGAGTGAGATGCCAGCTCCTTTCATTCAGTCAGTAGCTTCAAAAATTTCTGGACGTTTTTCAATGGCAAAAATCAATGAATATTGTAAATGCACAAACAGTAATATCTCCACATTGCAAGGTGCAATTCTGAAATTTTTTGCTTTTTCCTGCTAATCCTAGCATGATAAAGAAGATTCAAAGAGAGTGAGATGCTAGCTCTTTTCATTCAGTCAGTAGCTTCAAACATTTCTAGACGTTTTTCAATGGCAAAAATCAATGAATATTGTAAATGCACAAACAGTAATATCTCCACATTGCAAGGTGTAATTCTGAAATTTTTTGCTTTTTCCTGCTAATCCTAGCATGATAAAGAAGATTCAAAGAGAGTGAGATGCCAGCTCCTTTCATTCAGTCAGTAGCTTCAAACATTTCTGGTATATGAATAACATGATGTTTTTCAATGGCAAAAATCAATGAATATTGTAAATGCACAAACAGTAATATCTCCACATTGCAAGGTGCAATTCTGAAATTTTTTGCTTTTTCCTGCTAATCCTAGCACGATAAAGAAGATTCAAAGAGTGAGATGCCAGCTCCTTTCATTCAGTCAGTAGCTTCAAACATTTCTGGACGTTTTTCAATGGCAAAAATCAATGAATATTGTAAATGCACAAACAGTAATATCTCCACATTGCAAGGTGCAATTCTGAAATTTTTTGCTTTTTCCTGCTAATCCTAGCATGATAAAGAAGATTCAAAGAGAGTGAGATGCCAGCTCCTTTCATTCAGTCAGTAGCTTCAAACATTTCTGGACGTTTTTCAATGGCAAAAATCAATGAATATTGTAAATGCACAAACAGTTATATCTCCACATTGCAAGGTGCAATTCTGAAATTTTTTGCTTTTTCCTGCTAATCCTAGCATGATAAAGAAGATTCAAAGAGAGTGAGATGCCAGCTCCTTTCATTCAGTCAGTAGCTTCAAACATTTCTGGACGTTTTTCAATGGCAAAAATCAATGAATATTGTAAATGCACAAACAGTAATATCTCCACATTGCAAGGTGCAATTCTGAAATTTTTTGCTTTTTCCTGCTAATCCTAGCATGATAAAGAAGATTCAAAGAGAGTGAGATGCCAGCTCCTTTCATTCAGTCAGTAGCTTCAAACATTTCTGGTATATGAATAACATGATGTTTTTCAATGGCAAAAATCAATGAATATTGTAAATGCACAAACAGTAATATCTCCACATTGCAAGGTGCAATTCTGAAATTTTTTGCTTTTTCCTGCTAATCCTAGCATGATAAAGAAGATTCAAAGAGAGTGAGATGCCAGCTCCTTTCATTCAGTCAGTAGCTTCAAACATTTCTAGACGTTTTTCAATGGCAAAAATCAATGAATATTGTAAATGCACAAACAGTAATATCTCCACATTGCAAGGTGCAATTCTGAAATTTTTTGCTTTTTCCTGCTAATCCTAGCATGAGAAAGAAGATTCAAAGAGAGTGAGATGCCAGCTCCTTTCATTCAGTCAGTAGGTTCAAACATTTCTGGTATATGAATAACATGATGTTTTTCAATGGCAAAAATCAATGAATATTGTAAATGCACAAACAGTAATATCTCCACATTGCAAGGTGCAATTCTGAAATTTTTTGCTTTTTCCTGCTAATCCTAGCATGATAAAGAAGATTCAAAGAGAGTGAGATGCCAGCTCCTTTCATTCAGTCAGTAGCTTCAAACATTTCTGGACGTTTTTCAATGGCAAAAATCAATGAATATTGTAAATGCACAAACAGTAATATCTCCACATTGCAAGGTGCAATTCTGAAATTTTTTGCTTTTTCCTGCTAATCCTAGCATGATAAAGAAGATTCAAAGAGAGTGAGATGCCAGCTCCTGTCATTCAGTCAGTAGCTTCAAACATTTCTGGACGTTTTTCAATGGCAAAAATCAATGAATATTGTAAATGCACAAACAGTAATATCTCCACATTGCAAGGTGCAATTCTGAAATTTTTTGCTTTTTCCTGCTAATCCTAGCATGATAAAGAAGATTCAAAGAGAGTGAGATGCCAGCTCCTTTCATTCAGTCAGTAGCTTCAAACATTTCTGGACGTTTTTCAATGGCAAAAATCAATGAATATTGTAAATGCACAAACAGTAATATCTCCACATTGCAAGGTGCAATTCGGAAATTTTTTGCTTTTTCCTGCTAATCCTAGCATGATAAAGAAGATTCAGAGAGTGAGATGCCAGCTCCTTTCATTCAGTCAGTAGCTTCAAACATTTCTGGACGTTTTTCAATGGCAAAAATCAATGAATATTGTAAATGCACAAACAGTAATATCTCCACATTGCAAGGTGCAATTCTGAAATTTTTTGCTTTTTCCTGCTAATCCTAGCATGATAAAGAAGATTCAAAGAGAGTGAGATGCCAGCTCCTTTCATTCAGTCAGTAGCTTCAAACATTTCTGGACGTTTTTCAATGGCAAAAATCAATGAATATTGTAAATGCACAAACAGTAATATCTCCACATTGCAAGGTGCAATTCTGAATTTTTTTGCTTTTTCCTGCTAATCCTAGCATGATAAAGAAGATTCAAAGAGAGTGAGATGCCAGCTCCTTTCATTCAGTCAGTAGCTTCAAACATTTCTGGACGTTTTTCAATGGCAAAAATCAATGAATATTGTAAATGCACAAACAGTAATATCTCCACATTGCAAGGTGCAATTCTGAAATTTTTTGCTTTTTCCTGCTAATCCTAGCATGATAAAGAAGATTCAAAGAGAGTGAGATGCTAGCTCTTTTCATTCAGTCAGTAGCTTCAAACATTTCTAGACGTTTTTCAATGGCAAAAATCAATGAATATTGTAAATGCACAAACAGTAATATCTCCACATTGCAAGGTGCAATTCTGAAATTTTTTGCTTTTTCCTGCTAATCCTAGCATGATAAAGAAGATTCAAAGAGAGTGAGATGCCAGCTCCTTTCATTCAGTCAGTAGCTTCAAACATTTCTGGTATATGAATAACATGATGTTTTTCAATGGCAAAAATCAATGAATATTGTAAATGCACAAACAGTAATATCTCCACATTGCAAGGTGCAATTCTGAAATTTTTTGCTTTTTCCTGCTAATCCTAGCATGATAAAGAAGATTCAAAGAGTGAGATGCCAGCTCCTTTCATTCAGTCAGTAGCTTCAAACATTTCTGGACGTTTTTCAATGGCAAAAATCAATGAATATTGTAAATGCACAAACAGTAATATCTCCACATTGCAAGGTGCAATTCTGAAATTTTTTGCTTTTTCCTGCTAATCCTAGCATGATAAAGAAGATTCAAAGAGAGTGAGATGCCAGCTCCTTTCATTCAGTCAGTAGCTTCAAACATTTCTGGACGTTTTTCAATGGCAAAAATCAATGAATATTGTAAATGCACAAACAGTAATATCTCCACATTGCAAGGTGCAATTCTGAATTTTTTTGCTTTTTCCTGCTAATCCTAGCATGATAAAGAAGATTCAAAGAGAGTGAGATGCCAGCTCCTTTCATTCAGTCAGTAGCTTCAAAAATTTCTGGATGTTTTTCAATGGCAAAAATCAATGAATATTGTAAATGCACAAACAGTAATATCTCCACATTGCAAGGTGCTATTCGGAAATTTTTTGCTTTTTCCTGCTAATCCTAGCATGATAAAGAAGATTCAAAGAGAGTGAGATGCCAGCTCCTTTCCTTCAGTCAGTAGCTTCAAACATTTCTGGACGTTTTTCAATGGCAAAAATCAATGAATATTGTAAATGCACAAACAGTAATATCTCCACATTGCAAGGTGCAATTCTGAAATTTTTTGCTTTTTCCTGCTAATCCTAGCATGATAAAGAAGATTCAAAGAGAGTGAGATGCCAGCTCCTTTGATTCAGTCAGTAGCTTCAAACATTTCTGGACGTTTTTCAATGGCAAAAATCAATGAATATTGTAAATGCACAAACAGTAATATCTCCACATTGCAAGGTGCAATTCTGAAATTTTTTGCTTTTTCCTGCTAATCCTAGCATGATAAAGAAGATTCAAAGAGAGTGAGATGCCAGCTCCTTGGATTCAGTCAGTAGCTTCAAACATTTCTGGACGTTTTTCAGTGGCAAAAATCAATGAATATTGTAAATGCACAAACAGTAATATCTCCACATTGCAAGGTGCAATTCTGAAATTTTTTGCTTTTTCCTGCTAATCCTAGCATGATAAAGAAGATTCAAAGAGAGTGAGATGTCAGCTCCTTTCATTCAGTCAGTAGCTTCAAACATTTCTGGACGTTTTTCAATGGCAAAAATCAATGAATATTGTAAATGCACAAACAGTAATATCTCCACATTGCAAGGTGCAATTCTGAAATTTTTTGCTTTTTCCTGCTAATCCTAGCATGATAAAGAAGATTCAAAGAGAGTGAGATGCCAGCTCCTTTGATTCAGTCAGTAGCTTCAAACATTTCTGGACGTTTTTCAGTGGCAAAAATCAATGAATATTGTAAATGCACAAACAGTAATATCTCCACATTGCAAGGTGCAATTCTGAAATTTTTTGCTTTTTCCTGCTAATCCTAGCATGATAAAGAAGATTCAAAGAGAGTGAGAAGTCAGCTCCTTTCATTCAGTCAGTAGCTTCAAACATTTCTGGACGTTTTTCAATGGCAAAAATCAATGAATATTGTAAATGCACAAACAGTAATATCTCCACATTGCAAGGTGCAATTCTGAAATTTTTTATTTTTTCCTGCTAATCCTAGCATGATAAAGAAGATTCAAAGAGAGTGAGATGCCAGCTCCTTTCATTCAGTCAGTAGCTTCAAACATTTCTGGTATATGAATAACATGATGTTTTTCAATGGCAAAAATCAATGAATATTGTAAATGCACAAACAGTAATATCTCCACATTGCAAGGTGCAATTCTGAAATTTTTTGCTTTTTCCTGCTAATCCTAGCATGATAAAGAAGATTCAGAGAGTGAGATGCCAGCTCCTTTCATTCAGTCAGTAGCTTCAAACATTTCTGGACGTTTTTCAATGGCAAAAATCAATGAATATTGTAAATGCACAAACAGTAATATCTCCACATTGCAAGGTGCAATTCTGAAATTTTTTGCTTTTTCCTGCTAATCCTAGCATGATAAAGAAGATTCAAAGAGAGTGAGATGCCAGCTCCTTTCATTCAGTCAGTAGCTTCAAACATTTCTGGATGTTTTTCAATGGCAAAAATCAATGAATATTGTAAATGCACAAACAGTAATATCTCCACATTGCAAGGTGCAATTCTGAATTTTTTTGCTTTTTCCTGCTAATCCTAGCATGATAAAGAAGATTCAAAGAGAGTGAGATGCCAGCTCCTTTCATTCAGTCAGTAGCTTCAAAAATTTCTGGACGTTTTTCAATGGCAAAAATCAATGAATATTGTAAATGCACAAACAGTAATATCTCCACATTGCAAGGTGCAATTCTGAAATTTTTTGCTTTTTCCTGCTAATCCTAGCATGATAAAGAAGATTCAAAGAGAGTGAGATGCTAGCTCTTTTCATTCAGTCAGTAGCTTCAAACATTTCTAGACGTTTTTCAATGGCAAAAATCAATGAATATTGTAAATGCACAAACAGTAATATCTCCACATTGCAAGGTGTAATTCTGAAATTTTTTGCTTTTTCCTGCTAATCCTAGCATGATAAAGAAGATTCAAAGAGAGTGAGATGCCAGCTCCTTTCATTCAGTCAGTAGCTTCAAACATTTCTGGTATATGAATAACATGATGTTTTTCAATGGCAAAAATCAATGAATATTGTAAATGCACAAACAGTAATATCTCCACATTGCAAGGTGCAATTCTGAAATTTTTTGCTTTTTCCTGCTAATCCTAGCATGATAAAGAAGATTCAAAGAGTGAGATGCCAGCTCCTTTCATTCAGTCAGTAGCTTCAAACATTTCTGGACGTTTTTCAATGGCAAAAATCAATGAATATTGTAAATGCACAAACAGTAATATCTCCACATTGCAAGGTGCAATTCTGAAATTTTTTGCTTTTTCCTGCTAATCCTAGCATGATAAAGAAGATTCAAAGAGAGTGAGATGCCAGCTCCTTTCATTCAGTCAGTAGCTTCAAACATTTCTGGACGTTTTTCAATGGCAAAAATCAATGAATATTGTAAATGCACAAACAGTTATATCTCCACATTGCAAGGTGCAATTCTGAAATTTTTTGCTTTTTCCTGCTAATCCTAGCATGATAAAGAAGATTCAAAGAGAGTGAGATGCCAGCTCCTTTCATTCAGTCAGTAGCTTCAAACATTTCTGGACGTTTTTCAATGGCAAAAATCAATGAATATTGTAAATGCACAAACAGTAATATCTCCACATTGCAAGGTGCAATTCTGAAATTTTTTGCTTTTTCCTGCTAATCCTAGCATGATAAAGAAGATTCAAAGAGAGTGAGATGCCAGCTCCTTTCATTCAGTCAGTAGCTTCAAACATTTCTGGTATATGAATAACATGATGTTTTTCAATGGCAAAAATCAATGAATATTGTAAATGCACAAACAGTAATATCTCCACATTGCAAGGTGCAATTCTGAAATTTTTTGCTTTTTCCTGCTAATCCTAGCATGATAAAGAAGATTCAAAGAGAGTGAGATGCCAGCTCCTTTCATTCAGTCAGTAGCTTCAAACATTTCTAGACGTTTTTCAATGGCAAAAATCAATGAATATTGTAAATGCACAAACAGTAATATCTCCACATTGCAAGGTGCAATTCTGAAATTTTTTGCTTTTTCCTGCTAATCCTAGCATGATAAAGAAGATTCAAAGAGAGTGAGATGCCAGCTCCTTTCATTCAGTCAGTAGGTTCAAACATTTCTGGTATATGAATAACATGATGTTTTTCAATGGCAAAAATCAATGAATATTGTAAATGCACAAACAGTAATATCTCCACATTGCAAGGTGCAATTCTGAAATTTTTTGCTTTTTCCTGCTAATCCTAGCATGATAAAGAAGATTCAAAGAGAGTGAGATGCCAGCTCCTTTCATTCAGTCAGTAGCTTCAAACATTTCTGGACGTTTTTCAATGGCAAAAATCAATGAATATTGTAAATGCACAAACAGTAATATCTCCACATTGCAAGGTGCAATTCTGAAATTTTTTGCTTTTTCCTGCTAATCCTAGCATGATAAAGAAGATTCAAAGAGAGTGAGATGCCAGCTCCTGTCATTCAGTCAGTAGCTTCAAGCATTTCTGGACGTTTTTCAATGGCAAAAATCAATGAATATTGTAAATGCACAAACAGTAATATCTCCACATTGCAAGGTGCAATTCTGAAATTTTTTGCTTTTTCCTGCTAATCCTAGCATGATAAAGAAGATTCAAAGAGAGTGAGATGCCAGCTCCTTTCATTCAGTCAGTAGCTTCAAACATTTCTGGACGTTTTTCAATGGCAAAAATCAATGAATATTGTAAATGCACAAACAGTAATATCTCCACATTGCAAGGTGCAATTCGGAAATTTTTTGCTTTTTCCTGCTAATCCTAGCATGATAAAGAAGATTCAGAGAGTGAGATGCCAGCTCCTTTCATTCAGTCAGTAGCTTCAAACATTTCTGGACGTTTTTCAATGGCAAAAATCAATGAATATTGTAAATGCACAAACAGTAATATCTCCACATTGCAAGGTGCAATTCTGAAATTTTTTGCTTTTTCCTGCTAATCCTAGCATGATAAAGAAGATTCAAAGAGAGTGAGATGCCAGCTCCTTTCATTCAGTCAGTAGCTTCAAACATTTCTGGACGTTTTTCAATGGCAAAAATCAATGAATATTGTAAATGCACAAACAGTAATATCTCCACATTGCAAGGTGCAATTCTGAATTTTTTTGCTTTTTCCTGCTAATCCTAGCATGATAAAGAAGATTCAAAGAGAGTGAGATGCCAGCTCCTTTCATTCAGTCAGTAGCTTCAAACATTTCTGGACGTTTTTCAATGGCAAAAATCAATGAATATTGTAAATGCACAAACAGTAATATCTCCACATTGCAAGGTGCAATTCTGAAATTTTTTGCTTTTTCCTGCTAATCCTAGCATGATAAAGAAGATTCAAAGAGAGTGAGATGCTAGCTCTTTTCATTCAGTCAGTAGCTTCAAACATTTCTAGACGTTTTTCAATCTCAAAAATCAATGAATATTGTAAATGCACAAACAGTAATATCTCCACATTGCAAGGTGCAATTCTGAAATTTTTTGCTTTTTCCTGCTAATCCTAGCATGATAAAGAAGATTCAAAGAGAGTGAGATGCCAGCTCCTTTCATTCAGTCAGTAGCTTCAAACATTTCTGGTATATGAATAACATGATGTTTTTCAATGGCAAAAATCAATGAATATTGTAAATGCACAAACAGTAATATCTCCACATTGCAAGGTGCAATTCTGAAATTTTTTGCTTTTTCCTGCTAATCCTAGCATGATAAAGAAGATTCAAAGAGTGAGATGCCAGCTCCTTTCATTCAGTCAGTAGCTTCAAACATTTCTGGACGTTTTTCAATGGCAAAAATCAATGAATATTGTAAATGCACAAACAGTAATATCTCCACATTGCAAGGTGCAATTCTGAAATTTTTTGCTTTTTCCTGCTAATCCTAGCATGATAAAGAAGATTCAAAGAGAGTGAGATGCCAGCTCCTTTCATTCAGTCAGTAGCTTCAAACATTTCTGGACGTTTTTCAATGGCAAAAATCAATGAATATTGTAAATGCACAAACAGTAATATCTCCACATTGCAAGGTGCAATTCTGAATTTTTTTGCTTTTTCCTGCTAATCCTAGCATGATAAAGAAGATTCAAAGAGAGTGAGATGCCAGCTCCTTTCATTCAGTCAGTAGCTTCAAAAATTTCTGGACGTTTTTCAATGGCAAAAATCAATGAATATTGTAAATGCACAAACAGTAATATCTCCACATTGCAAGGTGCAATTCTGAAATTTTTTGCTTTTTCCTGCTAATCCTAGCATGATAAAGAAGATTCAAAGAGTGAGATGCCAGCTCCTTTCATTCAGTCAGTAGCTTCAAACATTTCTGGACGTTTTTCAATGGCAAAAATCAATGAATATTGTAAATGCACAAACAGTAATATCTCCACATTGCAAGGTGCAATTCTGAAATTTTTTGCTTTTTCCTGCTAATCCTAGCATGATAAAGAAGATTCAAAGAGAGTGAGATGCCAGCTCCTTTCATTCAGTCAGTAGCTTCAAACATTTCTGGACGTTTTTCAATGGCAAAAATCAATGAATATTGTAAATGCACAAACAGTAATATCTCCACATTGCAAGGTGCAATTCTGAATTTTTTTGCTTTTTCCTGCTAATCCTAGCATGATAAAGAAGATTCAAAGAGAGTGAGATGCCAGCTCCTTTCATTCAGTCAGTAGCTTCAAAAATTTCTGGACGTTTTTCAATGGCAAAAATCAATGAATATTGTAAATGCACAAACAGTAATATCTCCACATTGCAAGGTGCAATTCTGAAATTTTTTGCTTTTTCCTGCTAATCCTAGCATGATAAAGAAGATTCAAAGAGAGTGAGATGCTAGCTCTTTTCATTCAGTCAGTAGCTTCAAACATTTCTAGACGTTTTTCAATGGCAAAAATCAATGAATATTGTAAATGCACAAACAGTAATATCTCCACATTGCAAGGTGTAATTCTGAAATTTTTTGCTTTTTCCTGCTAATACTAGCATGATAAAGAAGATTCAAAGAGAGTGAGATGCCAGCTCCTTTCATTCAGTCAGTAGCTTCAAACATTTCTGGACGTTTTTCAATGGCAAAAATCAATGAATATTGTAAATGCACAAACAGTTATATCTCCACATTGCAAGGTGCAATTCTGAAATTTTTTGCTTTTTCCTGCTAATCCTAGCATGATAAAGAAGATTCAAAGAGAGTGAGATGCCAGCTCCTTTCATTCAGTCAGTAGCTTCAAACATTTCTGGTACGTTTTTCAATGGCAAAAATCAATGAATATTGTAAATGCACAAACAGTAATATCTCCACATTGCAAGGTGCAATTCTGAAATTTTTTGCTTTTTCCTGCTAATCCTAGCATGATAAAGAAGATTCAAAGAGAGTGAGATGCCAGCTCCTTTCATTCAGTCAGTAGCTTCAAACATTTCTGGTATATGAATAACATGATGTTTTTCAATGGCAAAAATCAATGAATATTGTAAATGCACAAACAGTAATATCTCCACATTGCAAGGTGCAATTCTGAAATGTTTTGCTTTTTCCTGCTAATCCTAGCATGATAAAGAAGATTCAAAGAGAGTGAGATGCCAGCTCCTTTCATTCAGTCAGTAGCTTCAAACATTTCTAGACGTTTTTCAATGGCAAAAATCAATGAATATTGTAAATGCACAAACAGTAATATCTCCACATTGCAAGGTGCAATTCTGAAATTTTTTGCTTTTT